>NC_090825.1:19832803-20135833 GCF_028021215.1 Eschrichtius robustus
ATCTTCATTTAAGAAGTGCAAGGTTGCTAAGATTGTCACTACTTCAATAATAAATGATTTTCCCCGAGTTTTTTATAGTTCAAATAATAGTTTTGTGTTTTTTTTTTTTTTTTAATAAGAGGCTCTTTTCTTTTTTCTTTTTTTTTAAATGTATTTATTTATTTATGGCTGTGTTGGGTCTTCGTTTCTGTGCAAGGGCTTTCTCTAGTTGTGGCAAACGGGGGCCACTCTTCATCGCGGTGCGCGCGGGCCTCTCACTATCGCCGCCTCTCTTATTGCGGAGCACAGGCTCCAGACGCGCAGTCTCAGTAATTGTGGCTCACGGGCCCAGTTGCTCCGCGGCATGTGAGATCTTCCCAGACCAGGGCTCGAACCCGTGTCCCCTGCATTGGCAGGCAGATTCTCAACCACTGCGCCACCAGGGAAGCCCCAAATAATAGTTTTAAAGAACAGAAGATTTTTAAACACGTGTCAATTACCTATGGATAGCATCTTAAAATAATCTATATTTACTTAATCTTTAGAAGAAGACCTAGGTTTAGTGTAGCATTTATATATGATAAATCCTTGAAAACTTGACTTAAACTCTTACAGTCCTGATAAATAATTCAGCATTCATTTTTTGTCATTTAAACATAATATTCAAATTCTAGGCATAGACTCAGCTAAAACTGAAGATTGATAAGCCTATTAACCAGCTGGTGTGGAAAATATTAGAGATTTTTTAACAAAGAAATAAACTTCCAGTTCACTTCATAACTATGTGCAGAAAAATAAAAGACAAAAGGAATGGTATATACAGCAAGTGTCTACTCACAATATTGCAAAATTTAATTCAACATTATTTTAGACACATTTTTAAAATTTATGTAGTGAGCAAAGAAATATAGCAGTGGCTTCCAATTTTGGAAATGTCAGAGCCTGATCAAAATAGATATTTATTAGAAACATGAAAATTCTGAGTATACTAACTCATCTATTATAAAATAGTTATTAAATGCATCACAGACTTGGTTTGCTCAAGAAGACATTAAATCCAGAGACAACAGGCCTTGAAGCAAAGGAGTGTGATGGTTTGGATTCCATATTAATGACCAACGGCTGAAATTCGAGACAGAAAGTCAGGAGAATTGTGTTTAGACCCAAGAAAGCTCAGTAGCCAGAATTAAGATCACTGCATAAAGCCAAGGTTTCAGAAGTTTCACACTTATTACCCAAGGAACTAAAGATCAGTAATCAAATAAATAAATAAATAAATAAGTAAATGAAATAACATAGGTCCTTAAAAACTAAAGTAAGTTAGCCATAGCATGCAATAGCGGATGAAAATACACACGTGTGCATGCGCGCACACACACACATATATTAAAAACTCGTTAGGAATTAACAACCAAAATATATCATATAATGGCATAGAGTCCAAATGTATATTGAGCATAAAGGTAAGAATTTCCAAGGTGAATAATTATTTTACAAACCAATTCCAAGCTGGTAAAACCCCAATGGCACATAGCATGAGGAGAAAAGATAAAAAAGAAGGAAGGAAGGGAGGGAGGGAGGGAAGGTGGGGGTGGGGGGGGAGAAAGAAAATGAAAAGAAAATATCTTTCTAAGAATTGCTTTAAATCTATTTCAATCTAGAATTTGTTTTGTACCAATACGTAATTAAAATAATATAAATTAAAAACAGAAGCCAATCTTTTAGAAAATTAGTTCCATAAACGATATACAAACAGAAATAGTTCTAACATACATAGAGTCAGAGGTATAAGAGAAAAGATTTGAAAATTTACAACTATTTTATATGAGTAATATAAAATAAGTAAACAGATTTTACTTCAGTATGAAATAATAAAATTCTAAGATAGATATAACCAAGTAGTTAACTTAAAAATCAAATTTAGTAGGTAGACAACGAGTTAAAAATTAGACGTGGTTGGAATTGTCATTGTAAATATAATTGTGGAAAGCATTCAGAATACAACACAGAGATTGGAATAGAATTTTTTTAAAAAGGAGATTAAGGGACCTGATGGTAAAATAAGAAAGCCAATGTGGGTCTTTTAGGAGATTCAAAACAAGAAAGTGGAAAGAATGGGAATAAATAATATTTAAATACATGATGACTGAAGTTTTCTGGAATAGATAAATGTCCTAATTGATTGAACATTGATAACAACAAAAACAACAACAAATCCATGAAAGTAAAAAAATACTTAGAAATATGTAATAAAATAGAAATTATTACAGGCAAAAAGATTTTATGATTTTAAAAGTATCCAAAGGAAAAAAAATAAGTTACCTACAAAAGACAAAATATTAAAGTGAAAAAAACTTTTCATAACCACAACAAAACAAATAGAATTGTATCTTTCAAAGACTGAGATAAAATAAATGTCATATTGCAGTTTTGCATCTAGCTCAACTATCTCCAATAATAAGAAAAAACATTAAGACAGACAAACTGAGAAAGTTTGCTACCAACAGTTACTCAATGAGAGAAATAGCAAGGATAAATTTAAGAGAGAAAGAAATTAAAGGAAGAAATCTGCCTGCCAATGCAGGGGACATGGGTTCGAGCCCTGGTCTGGGAAGATCCCACATGCCGCGGAGCAACTGGGCCCGTGAGCCACAACTACTGAGCCTGCGCGTCTGGAGCCTGTGCTCCACAACAGGAGAGGCCACGATAGTGAGAGGCCCGCGCACCGCGATGAAGAGTGGCCCCCGCTTGCCACAACTAGAGAAAGCCCTCGCACAGAAACGAAGACCCAACACAACCAAAAATAAAATAAATAAATAAATAAAAAAGAAATTAAAGGAAGAAAGGGGAATTAAGTATTACTGAGGAAATAAATGGTAAATACATGGACAATCATAAAAATTAAATGAATAACAAAAATATATTGAAGACATTAATAAAATGAGAACTGAGTTTCAGGCAGCAATAGTGTGGACGCTAAGGATGAATGAAATTTAATTTAAAATATTCTTATTAATACTGTTGTTTTTTTTGAATTTTTGAATTTTATTTTATTTTTTATACAGCAGGTTATTAGTTATCTATTTTATACATATTAGTGTATATATGTCAATCCCAATCTCCCAATTCATCCCACCACCATCACCCCCACCACCACTTTCCCCCCTTGGTGTCCGTACGTTCTCTACATCTGTGTTAGGTTATTTGTAGAGACATGGATGGATCTAGAGACTGTCATACAGAGTGAAGTAAGTCAAAGAGAAAATCAAATATCGTATATTAACGCATATACGTGGAACCTAGAAAAATGGTACAGATGAACCGGTTTGCAGGGCAGAAATACTGCTTGTTGAGTAGAAAGATAATTGCCTGAAAGTGTGCTCAATTTATAAGGGTAACCATTAAAAGAACAAAATTAGACATAAAACTGTAGAAAACCAGGTAAATGGAAGGAAGAAAATGAGAAAAATGAAAAAGGGAAATATGTGCTATAAATAACACAAAGTAATAATATAGAAATAAACATATATATTAATAATCACAATTCTGTGAACAAATAAAACCAGTTAAATGATTTTTAAACACACTGCATGAGCAGTGTTTTTACATGCTTGCTCAGCTCTGATTCTTTTGCTCTTCTGTGTTGACAAACAAGACAATGAAGCTTCTTGCTCTTCTGTCTGCACAGTCTATTATATGTTCTCTACATTCTCTCTTCTCTCTGGAAAATAACCATCCTTTAATATACCAGGAAAATGTGTATTTTTTTTTCAGATGGCTGCTTAAGTATCATACCTTTCTGAATTAGGATGCCTCATTTAAAAAAAAAAAAAAAAAAAGAGTTTCCAAAGGAATTAATAGACTATTATTATCTGGATACTCTAAAAGCTACTTACTCCTTATTTTCCAGGTCACTTTAGTGTCTCTCGTGACAAATACCGATAGATGTATTCAGGAAGGGAAGGCATTGTGTTAAAATAGGAAAAGTGGTTTAGATCATAATTCATATGGAAAATGTACCCTGTAAGAGTCTCTCTCTACTGTCAACCATGCTTGGAAATATTTTGTGTATGGCATATATACTAATAAAAATAAGATGTATTTCATATGGCCGACATGTGGGAAAATAAAATTTATTAAATGTTATAGTGAGTAAAAACTTTAAGCTGAAAGAATTATTCATGAATAGTATGGAAGAGAAGACTATCTCAACAACAAGAAGAGAGGGAAGACCCACTATGCAGCCTTACTGCAGAAAATAGGGCATGAGATTATGTAAGAGAAGGTTTAATTTATAGATGACTTAGATTTTACACAGCCCTCATAATTGAAGTTGCTTCAGGCATTGAATATGCCTGCTCATTTTCCCACTATTGTGGTTTCAGTGGGTATAAATAAAGTATGAAGCAGCCTCCCTTTTCTTCTCAGAGGCAATCACGAAATGGAAAGATGCCACAGGAGGCAGTTGTCCGCACTATCTTCGGGGCAATGGTGGTTGAGGGCTCAGAACCATTACTGCTGCCCTCTCACTCAACACACACTCCTGTTGCCATAATTCAAAAAGAAGTAACAGTGCAGTTCTGATCATGTCATTTTCCCATTGATGATTCTTCTATGACTTCTTGTTGCCTTTGTAATAGAGGTCTATATCCTATATTAACTTAACATAAACTGGCCTCTTACTAACTCTCCAAAGGCATCCAGAGCTTTTTCCCCATTGCTTACCAACATCAAAGCAGAATGATCAAATTTCAGTTCTCAGAAAACTCAGCCCATACACCTTGCAGAAAATTCACATACTGTTATTACTGCTATACATTTTCTTATTATGGCCTAACTCCAATTTATCTATCACAAATCAAATTGGAAATGAAGAAGTCTTTCTGGACGTACTAGACTAGATTAGGTTTCCTATTAGATGCTTTCATATCACTTGTACTTCTCCATTAGATAATTGATGTGATTATAATGAAATAATTAACATTGTAAATTTTTAAATGACTTTGTTCCTGTAATGGGATATGAGCCATGATAAATATAAACACATTTCTATAGTTTAGTATTTAGCATACTTTGTCATAGAAAAATAATGCAATTATATTTAAATACTTTTTAAAAAGTGGGCGTAATGATATTTCTCTCATGTCGTTGCTGTGAGATTAAATAACAAATAAAAAAGCCCACTAATAATTTGACTGACACTTCATGTATGACCATAGCCTCATGTAATTTAAGTTTCACAGTAACTCAATTTGTCAGGCATTTAATCATTTTCTACAAATTAAAAAATAGTGTATCTCAAACAGTTTTGTAATTATTTCAAGGTCATAAAACTAGCACATTTCTATTTCACTCTAGGTATGTACTCTTTTTTTTTGGTTACAGCTTTATTAAATATAATTCACAAACCATAAAATTTACCCACTTAAAGTATATGTCAGTGGTTTTTAGCATATTCACAGAGTTGTGCAACCAATACTGCAATCAACTTTACAGCTTTTTCATCACCCCAAAAAGAAATTCCATACCTTCGGCAGTCATCCCTTATTTTCCTCCAATGAGGCAACCACTAATCTACTTTCTCTGTCTATGAATTGGTCTGTTCTAGACATTTCATATAAATGCAGTCATGCAATGTATGGCCTTTGTAAGACGCTTGTTTCACTCTGCATAATGTTTTTAAGGTTCACCTATAGTGGAACATGTATCAGTACTTCATTCCTTTTTATTGCCAAATAATACTCAATCATGAGGATTTTATTATCCAGCCATTAATTGATGAACATTTGTATTGTTTCTACTTTCTGGCTATTATGAATAATGCTGCTATGAAGTTTATATGCAAGTTTTTGTGTGAACATGGTGTTTTCATTTCTCTTGAGTTAAAGTATATACTCTTTATAGCATTTATAATCATAGCATTTTGTCCATTATTTCATTTTAGGAATTATTTGTGACTTTTAAATATCATCCCCCTTATTAAATTTTTTTTTTCATTAAAATGACTGTCAGTCCTTAACTTTTCTCAATAATTAAGCATAGTTGCTAAATGCTGGATTAATGAATTCTGTACTGTTTGGAAAGTAATTCATACAACTTTGCATAGATTTATGGAACTTATCAGGAAATTAAAACAAAATAATAAAATATTTCTCTATGACTCACTCCTCGTAACAGTGGCACTAGATGTGTCTTCTCTTTACACTCTCTGAACGTTTATAAGCTAAAACTTCATATTAATTGTATAAGGATATTTTAAACATATTAGCATATTATGTATTGGAGATTATTGGAGGTTTCAGTAAAATACTCAGCTTGGGCTATACAGGAAACCAGATATCAGATTCATCAGTTAGTCACACATGGCTTCTGTAGCTCTAATCATATATACCTAAAACAAACACAGTACCTTCCTGCATGTCTGTCTTCATGAATTTTATTTTTGGTTTTATATCATTTTTATAGCTAATTTGTTTTTAAAATCATGGGGAGAAAAACCAACATCTCTAACCATTTTCAAGTATAATCTGATATTTTCATGTACCTTCCACGGTGTCATAGTTTCACTTGTTTGTACCTGGTAACTACAGTTGATTTTGAGCTGTTCATTCCAGAGTTCTTCAAAGGCATTATTTAGATTTGTTAGGAAAAAAATACCCCATATTTCAAATATATTTTTGACTTTGAAATTTATTGAACTTCATAATTATTTTTAAAGTTTAAAACTGAGTTTATATTAGATCACATTAATACATTTAAAGGTCTCTGTGGTATTCTTCAAGCCCATGAACAGAATGATTTTATCTTAACTAGGCACTGTTAATTCCACTGCAGTGATTAATAAACCCTGTCAGTATGCATTTATAAACCTGCTATTCCAGGGTTGCATTTATTGCTTTCCTATTTTCAAAGTGCCTTTTCATAGGAGCAGTTTAACAAATGTTAAATTTCAAAGACACATAATAAAAAATTATAGACATTTAAATGATGGATGCTAATTTGATCCTTATAAAACGTCAGGTAAATTAAGGTCATGTCTATAGAAGACAGTCATTCTAAGCTAAATTTTATTGTTAGATAATAAATATGTCTCCCCTCTTACACCCTACCCATAAAGTTATCTACTCAGAATTTAATGTAGTTTCTTTTTTAATAGATCTTTATTGGAGTATAATTGCTTCACAATACTGTGTTAGTTTCTGTTGCACAACAAAGCGAATCAGCCATATGCATACACATGTCCCCATATCCCCTCCCTCTTGAGCCTTCCTCCCATCCTCCCTATCCCACCCCTCTAGGTCATCGCAAAGCACCGAGCCAGTCTCCCTTTGCTATGCTTCTGCTTCCCACCAGCCACCTATTTTACATTTGGTAGTGTATATATGTCCCTGCCACTCTCTCACTTCATCCCAGCTTACCCTTGTCCCTCCCCGTGTCCTCAAGTCCATTCTCTATATCTATCTCTTTATTCCTGCCCTGCAACTAGGTTCATCAGTACCATTGTTTTTTTTTTTGTTTTTTTAGATTCCATAAACATGCGTTAGCATATGGTATTTATTTTTTCTTTCTGACTTATTCACTCTGGATGACAGACTCTAGGTCCATCCACCTCACTACAAATAACTCAATTTCATTTCTTTCTATATCTGAGTAATATTCCATTGTATATATGTGCCACATCTTCTTTATCCATTCATCTTTCAGTGGACATTTAGGTTGGTTCCATGTCCTGGCTATTGTAAATAGTGCTGCAGTGAACATTGTGGTGCATGTCTCTTTTTGAATTATGGTTTTCTCAGGGTATATGCCCAGTAGTGGGATTGCTGGGTCATATGGTAGTTCTATTTTTAGTTTTTTAAGGAACCTCCATACTGTTTTCCATAATGGTTGTATCAATTTACATACCCACCAACAGTGAAGGAGAGTTCCCTTTTCACCACACCCTTTCCAGCATTTATTGTTTCTAGATTTTTTGATAATGGCCATTCTGACTGGCATGAGGTGATACCTCATTGTAGTTTTGATTTGCATTTCTCTAATAACTAGTGATGTTGAGCATCATTTCATGTGCATCTTGGTCATCTGTATGTCTTCCTTATGGAATGTCTATTTAGGTCTTCCACCCATTTTTTAACTGGGTTGTTTTAACTGGATTGATTTATAACTGGATGGTTTTATAACTGGATGGTTTTCAACTGGATTGTTTTAACTGGATTGTTTTTTAACTAAATTGTTTTTTTTGATATTGAGCTCCATGACCTGTTTGTATATTTTGGAGATTAATCCTTTGTCTGTTGTTTAATTTGCAAATATTTTCTCCCATTCTGAGGGTTGTCTTTTTGTCTTGTTTATGGTTTCCTTTGCTGTGCAAAAGCATTTAAGTTTAATTAAGTCCCATTTGTTTATTTTTCTTTTTATTTCCATTACTCTAGGAGGTGGGTCAAAAAAGATCTTGCTGTGGTTTATGGCAAAGAGTGTTTATCCTAGTTTTCCTCTATGAGTTCTATAGTGTCTGGTCTTACATTTAAGTCTTTAATCCATTTGGAGTTTATTTTTGTGTATGGTGTTAGGGAGTGTTCTAATTTCATTCTTTTACATGTAGCTGTCCAGTTTTCCCAGCAGCCCTTATTGAAGAGGCTGTCTTTTCTCCATTGTATGTTCTTGCATCCTTTGTCATAAATTAGGTGACCATATGTGTGTGGGTTTATCTCTGGGCATTCTGTCCTGTACCATTGATCTATATTTCTGTTTTTGTGCCAGTACCATACTGTCTTGATTACTGTAGCTTTGTGGTATAGTTTGAAGTCGGGGAGCATGATTCCTCCAGCTCCGTTTTTCTTTCTCAAGATTGCTTTCACTGTTCGGGGTCTTTTGTGTTTCCATACGAACTGTAAAACTTTTTGTTCTAATTCTGTGAAAAATGCCATTGGTAGTTTGACAGGGATTGCATTAAATCTGTAGATTGCTTTGGATACTATAGTCATTTTCACAATATTGATTCTGCCAATCGAAGAACATGGTATATTTCTCCATCTGTTTATGTCATCTTTGATTTCTTTCATCAGTGTTTTATAGTTTTCTGAGTACAAGTCTTTCACCTCCTTAGACAGATTTATTCCTAGGTATCTTATTATTTTAGTTGCAGTGGTAACTGGGAGTGTTTCCTTAATTTCTCTTTCTGATTTTTCATTGTTGGTGTATAGGAATGCCACAGATTTCTGTGCATTAGTTTCGTATCCTGCAACCTTACCAATTTCATTGATCAGTTCTAGTAGTTTTCTGGTGGCATCTTTAGGATTTTCTATATATAGTATCATGTCATCAGCAAACAGTGATAGTTTTGCTTCTTCTTTTCCAATTTGTATTCCTTTTGTTTCTTTTTCTTCTCTGATTGCTGTGGCTAAGATTTCCAAAACTATGTTGAATAAGAGTGATGAGAATGGACATCCTTGTCTTGTTCCTGATCTTAGTGGAAATGCTTTCAGTTTTTCACCATTGAGTATGATGCTTGCTGTGGGTTTATCATATATGGACTTTATTATGTTGAGGTAGGTTCCCTCTATGCCCATTTTCTGGAGAGTTTTTATCATAAATGGGTATTGAATTTTGTCAGAAGCTTTCTCTGCATCTACTGAGATGATCATATGGTTTTTATTCCTTAATTTGTTAATGTGTTGTATCACATTGATTGATTTGCATATATTGAAGAATCCTTGCATCCCTGGGATAAATCCCACTTGATCATGGTGTATGATCCTTTTAATGTGCTGTTGGATTCTGTTTGCTGGTATTTTGTTCAGGATGTTTACATCTATGTTCATCAGTGTTATTGTTCTATAATTTTCTTTTTTTGTGTTATCTTTTTCTGGTTTTGGTGTCAGGATGATGGCGGCTTTGTAGAATGAATTTGGGAATGTTTCTCCCTCTGCAATTGTTTAGAAGAGTTTGAAAAGGATCGGTGTTAGCTCTTCTCTAAATGTTTGATAGAATTCTCCTGTGAAGCCATCTGTTCCTGGATTTTCGTTTGTTGGAAGATTTTTAATTACGGTTTCAATATCATTACTTGTGATAGATCTGTTTCTGTTTTCTACTTCTTCCTGGTTCAGTCTTGGAAAATTGTACCTTTCCTAGAACTTGTTCACTTCTTCGTGGTTGTCCATTTCATTGGCATATAGTGATTTGTAGTAGTCTTTTAAAATTCTTTGTATTTCTGCAGTGTCATTTGTGATTTCTCCTTTTTCATTTCTAATTTTCTTGATTTGCGTCCTCTCCCTTTTTTTCTTGATGAGTCTGGCTAAGGGTTTATCAATTTAGTTTATCTTCTCAAAGAACCAGCTTTTAGTTTTACTAATCTTTGCTATTGTTTTCCTTATTGCTATTTCATTTATTTCTGCTCTGATCTTTATGATTTCTTTCTTTCTACTGATTTTGGGTTTTCTCTACTCTTCTTTCTCTAGTTGTTTTAAGTTAGGGTTAGATTGTTTATTTTAGTTATTTCTTGTTTCTTGAGGTGAGATTGAATTGCTATTAACTTCCTGCTTAGAACTCCTTTTGCTGCGTCCCATAGGTTTTGGGTCATCGTGTTTTTTTTTTTTTTTTTTTTTTTTATGTGGGATCTTCCCGGACCAGGGCTCGAACCCATGTCCCCTGCATTAGCAGGCGGATTCTCAACCACTGCGCCACCCGGGAAGCCCCCCATCGTGTTTTTATTGTCATTTGTTTCTATGTATTTTTCAATTTCTTCTTTGATTTCTTCAGTGATCTCTTGGTTATTTAGAGCACACTGTTTAGCCTCCATGTATTTATGTTTTTTACAGTTTTTTTCCTGTAATTGATTTCCAATCTCATAGTGTTGTGGTCAGAAAGGATGCTTGATACAATTTCAATTTCCTTAAATTTTCCGAGTCTTGATTTGTGACCCAAGATGTGATCTATCCTGGAGAATGTTCCGTGTGCACTTGAGAAGAAAATGTATTCTGCCACTTTTGGGTGGAATGTTCTGTAAATATCAATTAGATCTATCCGTCTATTGTGTCATTTAAAGCTTGTGTTTCCTTATTTGTTTTCTGTTTGGATGATCTGTCCATTTGTGTAGGTGGGATGTTAAAATCTCCTACCATTATCGTGTTACTGTCAATTTCTCCTTTCATGGTTGTTAGCATTTGCCTTATGCATTGAGGTCCTCCTATGTTGGGTGCATTTGCATGTCAGTAGTATTATATTCATATAAACATTTATAATTGTTATATCATCTTCTTGGATTGATCCTTTGATAATTATGTAGTGTCTCTCCTTATCTCTTGTAACAGTCTTTATTTTAAAGTCTATTTTATCTGATATGAGTATTGCTACTCCAGCTTTCTTTTAATTTCCATTTGCATGGAATATCTTTTTCCATCCCTTCGCTTTCATTCTGTATGTGTCCCTAGATCTGAAATGGGTTTCTTGTAGACAGCATATATATTCGTCTTGTTTTTGTATCCATTCAGCCAGTCTGTGTCTTTTGGTTGTGGCATTTATTCCATTTATATTCAAGGTTATTATCAATATGTATGTTCCTATTAGATTTTCATAATTGTTTTGGGTTTGTTTTTGTGGGTCTTTTTCTTCTCTTGTGTTTTCCGCCTAGAGAAGTTTCTTTAATACTAGTTGTAAAGCTGGTTTCGTGAGCTGAATTCTCTTAACTTTTGCTTGTCTGAAAAGCTTTTGACTTCTCCATCGAATCTGAATGAGATCCTTGCTGGGTAGAGAAATCTTGGTTGTAGCCTTCTCTTTTATCACTTTAAGGATACCCTGCCACTCCCTTCTGGCCTGCAGAGTTTCTGCTGAAAAATCAGCTGATAACCTTATGGGGATTCCTTTGTATGTTATATTTTATTTTTCCCTTGCTGCTTTAAATAGTTTTTCTTTGAACTTAATTTTTGTTTGTTTGATTAATATGTGTCTTGGTGTGTTTTTCCTAGGGTTTATCCTGGATGGGACTCTCTGTGCTTCCTGGACTTGGGTGACTATTTCCTTTCCCGTGTTAGGGAAGTTTTCATCTATAATCTCTTCAAATATTTTCTCAGACCCTTTCTTTTTCTCTTCTTCTTCTGGGACCCCTATAATTCGAATGTTGTTGCATTTAGTGTTTTCCCAGAGGTCTCTGAGGTTGTCTTCAATATTTTTCATTCTTTATTCTGCTCCTCGACAGTTATTTCCACCATTTTGTCTTCCAGCTCACTTATTCATTCTTCTGCCTCAGTTATTCTGTTATTGATTCCTTCTAGTGTATTTTTCAATCCAGTGGTGTTGTTCATCTCTGTTTGCTTGTTCTTTAGATCTTCTAAATCTTTGTTAAACATTTCTTGTATTTTCTCAATCCTTGCCTCCATTCTATTTCCGAGATTCTGGGTCATCTTTACATCATTACTCTGAATTATTTTTCAGATAGATTGCCTATTTCCTCTTCATTTATTTGGTCTTATAAGTTTTTACCTTGCTCCTTCATCTGTGACATACTGTTTTGCAGTCTCTCTTTTTTTTTTTTTTAATGAGTTGAATTGTTTTCCTGTCTTACTGGTTGTTTGGCTTGAGGCTTCCAACACTGGAGTTTGTAGGCTGTTGGGTAGAGCTGGGTCTTGGTGCTGAGATGAGGAACTCCGTGAGACCTCATTCTGATGCATATTCCCTGGGATCTGAGGTTCTTGTTAATCCAGTGGTTCGGACTTGGAAGTCCCACTGCAGGAGCTTCAGCCCGACGCTGGGCTCGTGAACCAAGATCCCACAAGTGGTGTGGGGTCTCAAAAAAAAAGAGAGGGAACAATAACAAATATAAAAATAAAATTAGACTAGGAAAATAACAGATATGTTAGAAAGAATATAAAAATAAAAATATAGATGAATCAGCAACTGGAAGGTACATCAGTAGCACAATTGTAAAAAAGAGGAGGGAAAAGAAAAAAAAAGGGAGGGAAAGGCCTTGGCTGTGGAGGGTGGGGCCTATGCTTAGGCCCTACAGGGGTGGAAGAGGCCCTGAGGGCTGTGGGAGGTGGAGCTTAGGCTCAAGGAACAGAAGGTACCCAGGCGTGCCCCGCACCCCTGGTCTCAGAGGGCAGGGGACCTCACCTGGGAGCCGAGTAGGCTCCCTGGCTCGAGTGGGCAGGGCAAATGCCCTCCACTCTTCTCTTGGTCCTCCGTTCTGGAAGGGCCCCTCTTGCCTGCCTCTCCTGATCTCCCCGGCCTTAGGGGCGCAGATCCTGTCTGGCCTTCACTTCTCCTCCCCCCCTCAGTCCTCCTACTTTCTACTGGTTCTTTGGGGTTCCTCCCATCTCCTTAGGCTTTAGAGTCCCCCACCAGCAGCCAGCAGGTACCCTAGTTGTGGGGAGAAGCTAACTCCGCATCTTCCCACACCACCATCTTGGGCCCTTTACTAATGTAGTTTTAAAATAAGCATTAGATATGACTAAGTTGTTCTTATTACTCATCAATGCAGATTTGAAATAAACAATTGGATAAAATGTTCTAAAATAGGAGGCTAAACAATACACTACTTAATAACAAAGTGATCACTGAAGAAATCACAGAGGAAATCAAAAAATACCTAGAAACATGACAATGGAGACACAACGACCCAAAACCTATGGGATAAAGCAAAAGCAGTTCTAAAAGGAAGTTTATAGCAATACAATCCTACCTTAAGAAACAGGAAACATCTCAAATAAACAACCTAACCTTGCACCTAAAGCAATTAGAGAAAGAGGAACAAAAAAATCCCAAACTTAGCAGAAGGAAAGAAATCATAAAGATCAGATCAGAAATAAATGAAAAAGAAATGAAGGAAACAGTAGCAAAGATCAATAAAACTAAAAGCTGGTTCTTTGAGAAGATAAACAAAATTGATAAACCATTAGCCAGACTCATCAAGAAAAAAAGGGAGAAGACTCAAATCAATAGAATTAGAAATGAAAAAGGAGAAGTAACAACTGACACTGCAGAAATACAAAGGATCATGAGAGATTACTACAAGCAACTCTATGCCAATAAATGGACAACTTGGAAGAAATGGACAAATTCTTAGAAATGCACAACCTGCCGAGACAGAACCAGGAAGAAATAGAAAATATGAACAGACCAAACACAAGCACTGAAATTGAAACTGTGATTAAAAGTCTTCCAACAAAAAAAAGCCCAGGACCAGATGGCTTCACAGGCGAATTCTATCAAACATTTAGAGAAGAGCTAACACATATCCTTCTCAAACTCTTCCAAAATATAGCAGAGGGAGGAACACTCCCCAACTCATTCTACGAGGCCACCATCACCCTGATACCAAAACCAGAGAAACATGTCACAAAAAAAGAAAACTACAGGCCAATATCAGTGATGAACATAGATGCAAGAATCCTCAACAAAATACTAGCCAACAGAATCCAACAGCACATTAAAAGGGTCATACACCATGATCAAGTGGGGTTTATTCCAGGAATACAAGGATTCTTCAATATACGCAAATGAATCAACGTGATACACCATATTAACAAATTGAAGGAGGAAAAACATATGATCATCTCAGTAGATGCAGAGAAAGCTTTCGACAAAATTCAACACCCATTTATGATAAAAACCCTGCAGAAAGTAGGCATAGAGGGAACTTTCCTCAACGTAATAAAGGCCATATATGACAAACCCACAGCCAACATTGTCCTCAATGGTGAAAAACTGAAACCATTTCCACTAAGATCAGGAACAAGACAAGGCTGCCCACTCTCACCACTCTTATTCAACATAGTTTTGGAAGTTTTAGCCGCAGCAATCAGAGATGAAAAAGAAATAAAAGGAATCCAAATCAGAAAAGAAGAAGTAAAGCTGCTGTCACTGTTTGCAGATGACATGATACTATACATACAGAATCCTAAAGATGCTACCAGAAAACTACTAGAGCTAATCAATGAATTTGGTAAAGTAGCAGGATACAAAATTAATGCACAGAAATCTATGGCATTCTTATGCACTAATGATGAAAAATCTGAAAGTGAAATTAAGAAAACACTCCCATTTACCATTGCAACAAAAAGAATAAAATATCTAGGAATAAACCTACCTAAGGAGACAAAAGACCTGTATGCAGAAAACTATAAGACACTGATGAAAGAAATTAAAGATGATACAAATAGATGGAGAGATATACCATGTTCTTGGATTGGAAGAATCAACATTGTGAAAATGGCTCTAGTACCCAAAGCAATCTACAGATTCAGTGCAATCCCTATCAAACTACCACTGGCATTTTTCACAGAACTAGAACAAAGAATTTCACAGTTTGTATGGAAACACAAAAGACCCCGAATAGCCAAATCAATCTTGAGAACGAAAAATGGAGCTGGAGGAATCAGGCTCCCTGACTTCAGACTATACTACAAAGCTACAGTAATCAAGACAGTGTTGTACTGGCACAAAAACAGAAATATGGATCAATGGAACAGGATAGAAAGCCCAGAGGTAAACCCATGCACATATGATCACCCTATCTTTGATAAAGGAGGCAAGAACATACAGTGGAGAAAAGACAGCCTCTTCAATAAGTGGTGCTGGGAAAACTGGACAGGTAAATGTAAAAGTATGAAATTAGAACACTCCCTAACACCATACACAAAATAAACTCAAAATGTATTAAAGACCTAAATGTAAGGCCAGACACTATCAAAATCTTAGAGGAAAACATAGGCAGGGCTCTCTATGACATAAATCACAGCAAGATCCTTTTTGACCCAGCTCCTAGAGAAATGGAAATAAGAACACAAATAAACAAATGGGACCTAATGAAACTTAAAAGCTTTTGCACAGCAAAGGAAACCATAAACAAGACCAAAAGACAACCCTCAGAATGGGAGAAAATATTTGCAAATGAAGCAACTGACAAAGGATGAATCTCCAAGATTTACAAGCAGCTCATGCAGCTCAATAACAAAAAACCGAACAACCCAATCCAAAAATGGGCAGAAGACCTAAATAGACATTTCTCCAAAGAAGATATACAGATTGCCAACAAACACATGAAAGAATGCTCAACATCATTAATTATTAGAGAAATGCAAATCAAAACTACAATGAGATATCATCTCACACCGGTCAGAATGGCCATCATCAAAAAATCTAGAAACAATAAATGCTGGAGAGGGTGTGGAGAAAAGGGAACCCTCTTGCACTGTTGGTGGGAATGTAGATTGATACAGCCACTATGGAGAACAGTATGGAGGTTCCTTAAAAAACTACAAATAGAACTACCATACGACCCAGCAATCCCACTACTGGGCATATACCCTGAGAAAACCATAATTCAAAAAGAGTCATGTACCACAATGTTCATTGCAGCTCTATTTACAGTAGCTGGGACATGGAAGCAACCTATGTGTCCATCAACAGATGAATGGATAAAGAAGATGTGGCACATATATATATACAATGGAATATTACTCAGCCATAAAAAGAAACGAAATCAAGTTCTTTGTAGTGAGGTGGATGGACCTAGAGTCTGTCATACAGAGTGAAGTAAGTCAGAAAGAGGAAAACAAATACTGTATCCTAACACATATATATGGAATCTAAGGGGGAAAAAAAGGGTCATGAAGAACCTAGGGTTAAGACAGGAATAAAGACACAGACCTACTAGAGCATGGACTTAAGGATATGGGGAGGGGGAAGGGTAAGCTGTGACAAAGTGAGAGAGTGACATGGACATATATACACTATCAAACATAAAATAGATAGCTAGTGGGAAGCAGTCGCATAGCACAGGGAGATCAGCTAGGTAGTTTGTGACAACCTAGAAGGGTGGGATAGGGAGGGAGGGAAACGCAAGAGGGAAGAGTCATGGGAACATATGTATATGTATAACTGATTCACTTTGTTATAAAGCAGAAACTAACACACCATTGTAAAGCAGTTATACTCCAGTAAAGATGTTAAAAAAAAAAGTTCTAAAATAATAGAGTGATATTGAATAACCTCACAACAACACACATAGGTCAGAAAACTTTTCCCATTTTACCCATAGGAAAAGTCTGGCATAAAGAAGTTACAACAACCTGGTGAAAGTGATGAAATATAACTTCTAACCAATGCCAGCTCCAAACTCATCAACATAAAATGAACAATTCCACTACTAAAACGTTTTATTAGTTATATATGAATATAATGCTACTGACATGCAAGTAAAACAATGTGAATGTGTCCCAATAGAAGTCGTATTTATAAATGGTCATCTGCAGCCTTTGTATAATTAATAATTAGCAATTACTGTCAGGTTTACCACTTTATTGGGGGCTTAATTAAAACCAATAAAATTAAAATATATACTCTAGGGCTATGATCTAAACTCTTATTAACAAAATAAAATTGAAAAATATTTTGGAAAATATTTCGGGAAAATATTTTCAGTCATATTCTGTTAAACATTTCATGTCAATTTGTATCCAATTAAAAATTTTTATATTGTCATTGTATCTATTTTAGATTTTTTAAAAGACACTATTAAAGAAAATTAGTCAAACAATTATGTTACTAGATGAAAGCACATATTTGGAGAGATTTTAAGAAAAAGGAGTGAAAGAATCAGAGAAGAAATGAGTAACACGAAAAACAAATTGGACTCAGTGATAACCTATGAATGTACTTCTAAGGAATCACACGATATTGTTTCTCAAATAATTCAAACAGATAGTAAAAATGTTCTGGAGACTTCTCTGTTTATTCTTACTGCATGATATTTAAAATATATACACTTTTGCAACTTAATAAGTGAATTAGATAATTTTTTCATGACAAAACTAAATGGAATAATTTTATCTTCAAGTTCTGAATATTACAAAGCCAGAATACTGACAGATGGATACTTCAGGTTATTGCATGTGTATGCATACGTGTATTTTATCATGGGAAATTTGATTTTTTTAAACCAATGTGAGAAAATTAATTCCATAAAGAAAATGATTCTATAAGTATATTTTATTTTGTATGCTACATTTTCTGGAACATACTGATCAATGTAAATAGTTATATAGTGTAATCAGGTTAATTTTTTCCTGGTTAAAAATATTATAAGGCTAAAAGTTTATACTATTCATTGGACACACTAGTGTTTGACTATGCACTTTAGGAAGAATCCTATATAAAGTAAGTGGATTTTTTCTAGAATATCATCAGTTTCTCTTCGCTAAAACCAAGATATAATCAATAGTCAATATAGTTCATCCATTAATTAAGTTTGAATTTGGAGTAAAATATTAAAATCAAATGTAGTTTGTTCAATTTATCTTGTCTATTCTGGCAGTTTAATGAACTTATGTTCATAATTATGAAACGGAATACTATAAGCATATTCTCAATGTTAATGGTGTCCCAGGATATAACCATGCCCCTGGTTTAGGCTGAGTTCTCATTCAGAGAGATAAGTTGATTTGGCTCAAACACTTATCTCTCTGAAATTTGAATTCTGTTTACTTCACAGAGGGATACAACATACTCTTCAAGTATTTGTAAGAAAAGATTTCTATTGATCTAAATGATTTTAGTTTTAATTTAGTTTTCATGTTTTCCATATATACCTAAATATATGGTTAAATTAGTTGATTTGTTTAAATGGACCAAGATCCTGATATTCACAAAAGATCTCTTCTTCATTAAAATATTAATATAAATTGTTCACCTAAATTTTAAAATGTATTATTTTCAAAAACGTATTTTTAACCTCTCTATGTAAGTTACCATTAAAGTATTCTAAAAATAAAAATATAAAAATATAAAATAAGAATATATTTTGATAAATAGAAAGGCTGCCATATTGAGAGTATTCATGGGAGATAATGAATAACTAATAATAACCAGGGGTTTTTTTTTCAGATTTTATTTTATTTAAATATTTTATAAAATTCTTGTCATCTGATATGTGATTTCAAAGATGTAGAACATGTACACTTTGTACATTAATTAAATGGTTAGCTTTCAGTTTGATTTATTTATAAACCTCAATGATTTTATCAAAGGAGAACCTTAGTCCTTCTTCAGACTTCACCATAGGAATAAAACATAAATAGGGAATATCTAATCACAGAGAATACTGTCAAATTGACTAGTCATGTCCTCAGATTTAGTAAATATTTGTTTTAGAAGAATGTCTTTAGAGACCTTCTGTGTAACAACAAGAATAAACAACTTAAAAACTGAAGACAAGAGCTTTTGCTCTTTTCCTTATGAAATCTCTTGTCTGTCTAGCTTGTGTGGCTCATTAAAAAGGACCCCTAATGATGGTTTATACAAGTTGCACTATTTTTTTCAGTCTTAAAAGATTGAAATAATACATTTTGAAAATAGTGAGATTTTTTTTTTATTTAGTCTCAGTATAAAGGAATACAGAAACAGTATCGAGATAAAGGAGTGTCTTGCTGTGTTTGTTTATATTAAACATTTTCAGGAACTAATGAATAGGCTTTTTAGGAGAGGACATTTGAAGTCAGAATTTTTATATTCAAATATTAGAAGCCAATTTAATTCACTTAGAAAAAAAAAGGGAATAAATTAAAGCAGGCTAATTGGTAGTCTAGAATCTATGACAGTGATGGGGAATAGAACTTAGGCAAACATAAAGTAAGATTGGCAGAGTTGAGAAGGAGACATTGGAATGTTGTGCTTAGGATGTTGCCCCTAGCAAAATGTACAAATACCCCACTATTGTCCCTGGAAATGTCAACATAGGAAATGATACGGGGATCTGGGAATGGTGTTTAACAAATCCTGCAACTTTGTGTGCATCTCTCAAAATGTAGAATCTCAGGAGAAAGCACCTTGATGGTCCATCCATAGAACCCATACTTATATTTTGAAAGAGAGGAGGGGGCACTTATAGTTCCTTATAAATCTCTGTAGAGAAAAATAGTTACTACCTGATACCAAAGTCTCCTAGTGGTTATGCTTTTTAAAGTTGTTTTTATTGCCATGTTTTTAATATTAGCCTCTTTTTAATTAATTATGAAATAACAACTAAGCATAACTAAAAATGTGTTGACTGTAATATTTTGGAAAATGTGAATCATACTGTTTAGAAGACTGGAAGTAACTTATATTTTAACTTTCCCACTTCTGTCACTTTTTGTGTGTTTGTTTGTTTTTAATTTAATTCATTTCCTTGTTGCTTATTTATCTTATACATAGTAGTTTGTGTCTTTTAATCCCATGCCCCCATCTCACCCCTCCCCCCTTCCCTTTCTCCACTGGTAACCTCTAATTTGTTCTCTATATCTGTGAGTCGGTTTCTGTTTTGTTATATTAATTCATTTGTGTTATTTATTAGATTCCACATATAAGTGATAACAAAGAGTATTTGTCTTTGTCTGACTTATTTCACTAAACATAATACCCTCTAGGTCCATCCACGTAGTTGCAAATGGTAGAATTTTATTTTTATGGCTGAGTAGTATTCCATTGTACATACGTACCACATCTTCTTTATCCAGTCATCTGTGATGGACATTTAGGTTGTTTCTATATCTTGGCTATTGTAAATAATGCTGCATTGGAGTGCATTTATCTTTTTGAATTAGTGTTTTTGTTTTCTTCGGGTATAGTCCCAGGAGTGGTACTACTTGATAATATGGTAGTCCTATTTTTAGTTTCTTGAGGAAAATCCATACTGTTTTTCATAGTGACTGCACAAATTTATATTCCCACCATCAATGTACTAGCACTCCCTTATCTCCAATATGTTATTGGTAGACTTTTTGATGATAGCCTTTCTGACAAGTGTGAGGTAATATCTCTTTGTGGTTTTAGTTTGCGTTTCTTTGATGATTAGCATTGTTGAGCATGTTTTCATGTGCCTCTTGGCCATCTTTATATACTCTTTGGAAAAATGGCTATTTGGGTCTTCTGTCTATTTTTCAATTGGGTTGTTTAGATAGATAGATAGGGAGTTGTGTTAGTTGTTTATATATATATATATATATATATATATATATACACACACACACACATGTGTACATATGTATATTTTTTGGATATTAACCCCTTTTGAGTCATGTCATTTGCAATTATTTTCTCTCATTCAGTAGGTTGTCTTTTTGTCTTCTAGATGGTTTCCTTTGCTGTGCAAAAGCTTTTAAGTTTAATTAGATCCCAATTGTTTATTTTTACTTTTGTTTCCTTTGCCTTAGAAAACAGATCTTAAAAAATTCACTACAATTTATGTCAAAAAGTGTTCCACCTATGTTCTCTTCTAGGAATTTAATGGTTTCAGGTGTTACATTTGGATCTTTAATCTATTCTGAATTTATGTTTTGTCTCTGGTGTTACAGAATGTCCTAATTTCATTCTTTTAGATATAGCTGTCCAGTTTTTTCCAGCACCACTTATTGAAGAGACTGTCTGTTCTCCATTGTATATGCTTGCCTCCTTTGTCATAGGTTAATTGACCATAAGTGCATCAGTTTATTTCTGGGCACTGTATTCTGTTCTAGTGATTTGTGTATCTGTTTTATGCCAATTCCATGCTGTTTTAATTACTATAGCTTTGAAGTATAGTCTGACGTCAAGGAACATGATACCTCTAGCTTTGTTCTTTTTTTCTCAAGATTGCTTTGGCAATTTGGGGTCCTTTGTAGTTCCATATAAATTTAAGTTTATTTGTTCTAGTTCTCTGAAAAAGGTTTTGGGTATTTTGATTGGAATTACATTAAATCTGTAGATTGCTTTGGGTAGTATGGACATTTTAACAATATTAATTCTTCCAATCTATGAATGTGAGATGTCTTTCCATTTCTTTGTATCATCTTCAATTTCCTTCATCACTGTTTTACAGTTTCAGAGTATAGATCTTTCACCTCCTTGGTCAAGTTTATTCCTAGGTATTTTATTCTTTTTGATGTGATTTTAAATAGAAATGTTTTCTTGCTTTCTCTTCCTGATAGTTTATTATTAGTATTTTGAAGAGCAGCAGATTTCTGTATATTAATTTTGTATCCTGCAACTTTACTGAATTCATTTATTAGTTCTAATAGTTTTTTGGTGGAGACTTTAGGGTTTCCTATGTATAGTATCATGTCATATGTAAATAGTGACAGTTTTACTTCTTCCCTTCCAATTTTGATGCCTTTTATTTTTCCTTGTCTTATTTCTGTGACTAGGACTTGCAATGCTATGTTAAATAGACGTGACGAGAGTGGGCATCCTTGTCTTGTTCCTGATTTTAGAGGAAAACTTTCAGCTTTTCATGGTTGAGTATGATGTTAGCTCTGGGTGTGTCATAAATGGCCATTATTGTATTGATGTATGTTCCCTCTATACCAACTTTGATGATTTACTTTATACACACACACACACACACACACACACACACACACACATGCAAAACCCTTTTCAAAAGAAACCTTATTACATAAAATGATATAGTACATGGGTACATTCATAAATATTCAGGTTAAAAATTGTCTAGGAATCAGGACACTGGAATTTATGAAGATGGTTAGTTTCCTGGAGTTGTACCTGAAGAGACTTTGTGTCATATAGTTTCAAAAGTTCAACCCATTCTAATTTCATCAATATGTAAACTGTAAAGAGAAGATTAATGAATTATTCAAAGTATTAGAATTATTATAACTACATATTTTTATGCATTTTCCAGTTAATGGGCATTTGGGTTGTTTCCAGTTTGTAGTCATTTTGAATAAATCTGATATAAATATTGATATACAAGTCTTCATTTAGACATATGATTTTGTTTCTTGTGGGTAAATATCTAGGAATTGATCATTGGGTCATATATTAAGTGGGTGCTTATAATAATGCCACCTATTTTCAAGAGGGGCTGTACCATTTTACATTCCCACCAGCAGTGTATGGGAGTCCAGTTTCTCTTTACTTTACATTTGTGTGGTTTTCAGAGAAATCCTCTGAAATTATTATGAGTGACTTCAAACTTCCTTTAGTTTCTCTTCTTTTAGTCATAGGTATTATATTAGTAGTATTTTCAAATTTCTAAACTTTAATCTTTCCTCGAAGACAGATGCCACTTTTTTTTCACCTTTCTCACATTCTCTCTCTTTTGTCTTACTATTAAATAAGCATCAAAAGGAAATTTTTACAGATTTTCAAAGAAAAGCACCTTGTAAATAAGAGGACACTTTGTAACCTTGAGGGCTTTCTGGGGACAAAACTTTTACATAAATGAGATAGGTAATCTTTCATCTGTTTCCTCTTTTCCTTTTTAATAATATTAACTCTGAAAGAACATCCTCGATTGTAGGTGATTTCACTTGTCTCTTAAAAGCAAATTTTAATTGTTTTTTATAAAGAAGGTTTTTAAAATATATATATTACATGTTAATTGCTTCTCAATATAAGGACTTTTAAAAATAGAGAAATGTAAGACAATTTTAAAGTATATAAATCCAGAAGAAATCAGGAAGGTTGGAAAGCTGCAACAGTTTTTTTAATTTTCTAATACTAGTTATTTTCACACTTCTTTTTTTGATGTGGAGTAAAAACTGAAGAAAAAAAAATGGACCCTTTGTATTTAGGTGAAGTAAAAATGAATAAATCCAAGGGAATAAATTCTCTAAATAAATGTAGAAAAAAGCATATTTTATTCTTATAAAGCTTTAAAAATTATTTAACATATTTGCAGTCAGATTGCAGCTGAATACACAGCATGTCAAACTTTAACTGAAACCATTTTTTCTTATTAATATATAAAATAACATTGAAATTTAGAATTCTTAAGTTTGATTACAAATGACTTACTTTTTCAATTGAAAAAATACATTATATAAAATAAGTATTTGGCATTTTCAGTAAAATTTGGGTAAGTCTAAGATTAAAAAAAAACAACAACAAAAACAAGAAAGAAAACAAATGCTGACACTACAAGGATGCAAAAGGTAATGACTGAGAGCCTACAAAGATAAAAATAAGCTATACCAGAGGTGGAAATATTGCATTGTTCTACACATAAAAGGTAAAAAGAATTAAGTGTTCCTTACAAGGAATAAACATGGGAAATGGCTCTTTAAGCTAGAATCAATATTAGGTTGATGTAATGAGTTGAATAGTGTCCCCCTAAAAGTAATGTCCACCAGAACATCAGAACATGATCTCATTTGGAAATAGAATATTTGCAGATGTAATTAAGTTGAGTTCCCACTGTATTTGGATAGGCCCTAAAGCCAATGACTAATGTCCTTTTAAAAAGAAGATATGACACACAGAGAAGCACACAGATACAGAGGAGACAGAGACACAGAGAGGAAAGCAATGTGAAGAGGAGGCAGAGATTGGAGTGATGCTGCCACAAGACAAGGAACACCAAAGATTGCCAGCAACCACCAGAAGCTAAGGGAGGGACGGTTTCTCCCTCACACATTCCAGAAGAAACCAACATTGACAATGCCTTGACTTCAGACTGATGGTCCCCTGAACTGTGATAGAATAAATCTCTGTTGTTTTAAGCGAAGTCTGTGATAATTTGTTATAGCAACCCTAGGAAATAATGTAGTTGGGAAAAATTGATAGAGATGACACATTCAACGATAGATTTAATGGCATCAAAATGGACACTCAAAAGATTAAAATACTTGATGTATTCAAGAAGATAATTTAACGAATCAAATACCGAAATATGCTCCACCTTTACTCTCCAGAGTTTATAAAATGAGGTATTCTCACAAGAACACAACCTGGGGATGAAAGCTCAGACCACTAGAAACAGATACACTATTGCTTCCACTTTTATCCAGGGATCTCCACCTTTCTCTATGAAGTATTTATCGTCTTAATATTCAGTAAAGGTTAGCTACTATCATTCACATGTACAGCACAACACTGTACTAAGGGGGTTTACCCACATCATTTTATTTAAGCCTCAGAGCATCCCTATGAGATAGATATTTTTTGTGCTTATTTTAAAAATGAGAGTGGGGAATTAAAACAAAAAAGGATATTAGTAACTAACATATAGCTATTAACTAGAATAATTTTATGAAAATCCTGATATTACTCCAAGATCTGTAATGTAAGAATAATGGGATTGCTGTTAATATAGTCCAGGAATAAAACAATAGAACTAAAAGGTAAAAACGTGGTAAAATAGACACTTGACCAATTACACCTTAAGAAGATATAGATAAAGGTCAACCTATATTTGATGAAGTCAAGAAATTAAAGTAAAATACTGCCTTTAAAAGAGAATTAGAAACAAGTCAAAGAGTTAAATTAAAAAAACGAAAAACAAAACATAGAAATTAGAATAGTATCACTTTCACTTCACAGCTAGTAAGAATTTCATAAGATACCAAAGCATGTACATAAAAAAAAAAAATTCACAATAGTAAATTTTTCAAAATTTTGCATTTTTAAAAAAAGTGCAGAAAATTTTACAAACCCAGATTAAGATGTTTTAACAAAAAATTAATACTCAGAACACGTAAATAAATTTAAGAAGTCTATAAGGAAATAAGTAAGCCTTCATTAAAATAGGCAGTGAAAACTTTTAAGGTCATAAATGTTTTAAAAGAAGCTAAGCATAGCAACAATCAGATAAACAAGAATTAAGACCTTTAGACATGATTTCACACCCAATGGATAGGCAAAAATTTAAATAGTCTGACAATACTAAGTCTTAGAGGAATATGAAGATACAGTAATATGAACAATACACTTTGTTGATACTTCATCTTTGAAGGGGCATTTATCTACTAAATTTGATGTTTCACATTCACACAAGCTAGTAATTCCTACAGAGATACTAAAGATGATCTCATGCCTCCACAGACTCATGAAAAATATTTACTATAATAAAACATAAAAAGCAAAATATGATAATTGAAAGAGGGTTGGAAAAAATATACAGTGTTATATTCATTCAATAGAGCAACTACAGAGACTAAGATAAAATTACATGTAGCATTATGAATAAATCTTGAAAATACTCTGTGGAAAAGTAATAAATTATACATATGTAAAGATTGGTACCATGTTTATAATATTAGCATAAAATATTATTGTTAAAGTATAATTTTCAAAAAAATTAAATGCAAATGTAAAATGAACACATGCCAAATATTTTATTTAACTCATTAATTAATGAGAGAATGAGAAATATGTTGGGTCCTTGTTCAAAAGAGGACCCAATGTGTACACATTTACAGCCAGAAAAAGAACGCTGAAATAAATTTACAAATAGAAGAAAAACAGGCAAAACTGACCTATATCCAAAGACAAATAATAAAATTAATTTCACTGAACACAATTTATATTGCTACCAAAATAAATTATTTACATTACCATCTTTTTTTTTTTGGAAAATTATGTTTTAACTCTATAATGTATCAAAATAGTCTATTCAAGAAAATGAAAGGAAGAGATAGCCCAGATTCACTTTACAAAATGTGGCTCTTCAAAGCTACTTACATTTGCATATGCAGAATAATCAATAAGGATTTTTAGAATAATGCCATTTTGTCATTTAGGTATAACTTATTTTTCCAACTTTTTTAGAAAGGAGATTGGCTAGTTACTAGGGGGTTCAAATGTGAAGTTTGATAAATAAGAGAAAATTTAATATTCAATAGTATCAACACACATTCATATTCCTTACAGAATCATGTTTTAAAAGGTAATATTTATATTCTACTAATATAAAGTGAGTGTTATAAAGAAGAAAATTTTTGAAATATTTTAAATGTCATAAAACTAATTTAGTCTTCAGCTAACAAAATCTTCAAATTGTCTTATTAGCTATTTAATGTGATTAAGTTCCATGGCTTTTTATATTCAGTACCCGTTTCATATATACTTAACAGTGTAGTTAAGCCATCTATTTTGAGCATTAAATAACTTGATTTAGTTGATAACTAAGCTGTTTCTGTGAACACTGCCTCAGCAGTTTATTGTTTGATTTTTATAATATTTTTTATTTTATACATTATTTTTTAATTTTTTTGTTAAGGTAAAATTCACAAAATATAAAATTATCCATTTAAAATGTATAATTTAACAGCATATGAGACATTCACAATATTGTGCAACCAATACCATTTTCTAGTTCCAGAAAATTTTTATTGTCTTAAAAGTAAAGTCAAGGGGCTTCCCTGGTGGCACATTGATTAAGAATGCGCCTGCCAATGCAGGGGACACGGGTTCTAGCCCTGGTCCGGGAAGACCCCACATGCCGCAGAGCACCTAAGCCCATGCACCACAGCTACTGAGCCTGCACTCTAGAGCCCGTGAGCCACAGCTACTGAGCCCACGTGCCACAACTACTGAAACCCACATGCCTAGAGCCCGTGTTCCACACCAAGAGAAGCAACCACAATGAGAACCCCACACACCACAACCAAGAATAGCCCCCACTCCCTGCAACTAGAGAAAGCTCACTTGCAGAAACAAAGACCCAACACAGCCAAAAATAAATAAATTTTTAAAAATATTATATAAAAAAGTAAAGTCTATACTCATTTATCAGTGGGTACTTACCACCCCTCAGCCCCATGGCTACCAACCAATCTGTTTTCCATTTCTATGGATTTATTTATTTTGGCTATTTCATATGAGTGGAATCATAGAAGATATGACTTTTGTGTCTGGCTTCTTTTGCTTAATAAGATGTTTTTAGCAAGTCATCCATATTATAGCATGTATCAATACATAATTCTTTTAATGGTTGAATAGTATTCCATTGTAAAGATAAATCATCTTTTGTCTTCCCATTCATCTCTTGATGAACATTTAGGTTATTTCCACCTTTTGGCTCTTGTAAAAAGTGTTGCTAGGGCTTCCCTGGTGGCGCAGTGGTTGGGAGTCTGCCTGCTAATGCAGGGGACACGGGTTCGCGCCCTGGTCTGGGAAGGTCCCACATGCCGCGGAGTGGGTAGGCCCGTGGGCCACAACTGCTGAGCCTGCGCGTCTGGAGCCTGTGCTCGCAACAAAAGAGGCCACAATAGTGAGAGGCCCGCGCACCGCGATGAGGAGTGGCCCCCGCTTGCCGCAAGTACAGGAAGCCCTAGCACAGAAACGAAGACCCAACATAGTAATCAATCAATCAATAAATAAATCTAAAAAAAAAAAAAAAAAAAAAAAGTGTTGCTATAAACAATTGAGTACAAATTATATTTTGAATAACTGTTTTTAATTCTTTGGCATGGATATACAGAAGTGGAATTCCTGGACCATAAGTTAACCTTATGTTTAGAGTGAAAGTTTTGTGAGGAATTACCAAACTATTTTCCATAGCAGCTAGACCATTTCACATTCCCACCAATAACATAAGAGGTTTCCAATCTCTATATATCCTCATCAGCAGTTATTATTTCAAGTTTTAAAATTATAGTCATTTAGTAGGTGAGAAATGGAACCTCATTGTTGTTTTGCATTTACTTAATAACTAACAATGTTGAGCATCTTTTCATGTGCTTGTTGGCCATTTGTGTATTTTCTACACAAAAATGTCTATGAAAATTCTTTGCCCATTTTTAAATTGGATTGTCTTTTTTTCCTTTAGTAAGAGTTTTAAAAATATATTCAGGATACTAAACCTCAGAAGATTAATGATTTGTAAGTATTTTCTCTCATTCTGTAGGTTGTCTTTTCACTTTCTTGATAGGGTCCTTTAATGAACAAGATATTTAATTTTGATGAACTTCAATTAATTTATTTTTTATCTTCTGTGCTTTTGCTTTTGGTGTCATATCTAAGATTCAATTGCCAAATCTAAGATGATTAGGAATCCTTCTTATCATTACTGCTGAGAATTTTATAACTTTAGCTGTTACATGTAGGCTTTTGTATATAATATGAGATAGGGGTCCACCTTCATTTTTTTTTTTTTTAATGTGGATATCCAGTTATCCCAGTACCATTTGTTTAGAGAATATTCTTTAGTTGTTCAGTGGTGTTGCACAACTGTCAAAAATCAATTGACCAAAGATGTATGGTTTTATTTCTAGACTCTTCATTCTGTTCAATTGATCTAAATGCCTATTCTTATACCAGTGACACATTGTTTCGATTGCTAATTTTTGCAGTGAGCTTTGAAATCAGAAAATTTGAGTTCTCAATTTGTACTTTTTTGAGATTGCTTTGTCTGTTTTTGGTCCCTTACTATTCCATATAAATATTAGGATGAGCTTTTCTATTCCAGCAAAAAGAGCAGTTGGGATTTTGATAGCAGTTGCCTTGAATCTGATGTTTGAGTAGTGTTGCCATCTTAACACAATTAAGTCTTCAAATAGAATGACTTTCCTATTATTTAGCTCTTATTTAATTTCTTTCAGCAATGTTATGTTGTTTTCATTGTACAAGCCTTGCACCTACTTGGTTAAATTTACTTCTGAGTAGTTTATCTTTTTGATACTATTGTAAATGGAATTATTTTTTTAATTTCAATTTCAGATTATTCATTCTTAGTGTAAATATATATATATATATGTACAATTTTTTTTTTTTGTATGTGTGATGATCTCGTATCCTGACACTTTGCTGATTTTTTTATGAGTTTGGATAGTTAAACCTTACAGCCTTTCACCATTGGTATGATATTAACCGTGAGCTTTTCACGAATGCACTTTATCCTGTTGAGGAAGTTGACTTCAATTCCTATTTTGCTGAGTGTTTTCTTTATGAAATGGTATTGCATTTTGTCAGATATTTCCTCTGAATTGAGATAATAGTTTTTTTTTTCTTTAATCTATTAATGTAGTATAACATATTGATTGATTTTTATTGAAACTTTCTTCAATTCCTAGTATAAATTTCACTTGGTCATGATGTATAATCTTCTTAAAATGCTTCTGGATTCAGTGTGCCATACTTGTTGAGTATTTTTGTACCTATATTCATAAAGTATATTTTTCTGTAATTTTATTGTTTATCTGATTTTGGTGTCAGGGAAGTGCTAGCCTCAGAGAATGAGTTAAGAAGTGCTCTTCTATTTTTTTGGAGAAGTTTAAGTATAAATGGAGTCAATTATTCTTCTTTAAATGCTTGGTAGAGTTCACCATTGAAACCATTCCTTCTGGGCTTTTCTTCTTTGAGCTGTGCTAATTACTAATTAAAAATGTGTATTCTTATAGCTCTGTTCAGATTTTTTTATTTATTCTTGATCAGCACTTGTAATTTTTGTGTTTCTAGGAATTTTTTCCATTTCACCAAGGCTATCTAATTTGTTTTTGTACACTTTGTCAGAGTATTATAATTGTTTTTATTTCTATAACTGTCTGTAGTATATCCCATTTTCATTTCTGATTTAGTAAATTGAGTCTTCTCTCTTTTTTTCTTTTTCAGTTTATCTAAAGATTTGTCAATTTTGTTGATCCTTTTAAAGAACCAACTTTTGTTTTCATTGATTCTCTCTATTGTTTTTCTATTCTCTATTTTTGTCTCTGCTCCAATGTTTTGTGATCCCCAGCAATCCTAAATTTTTTCATTGTTGTAGTTCACTCTTTGTAAAGTTCTGTGGATTTTGGCAAAATGCATAATGTCTCATAAATGCAATTAAAATATCATTGAGAATAGTTTTACCACCCCCCAAAAATTCCCTTCTTCATTTATTTAAATTTTTTCCCTCTTGATACCCTGCCTATCACTGACCATTTCATTGTCTCTATAATTTTCTCCTTCTAGAATGTCATAAGTAGAATCATAGAGTATGTCACTTTTTTCAAACTAGCTTGTTCCACTTATCAATATGCATTTAAGTAGTTTGATAGCTCATTGTTTTTCACTGTTCAATAGTATTTCACTGCATGGATGTATCATAGTTTTTTTTATGCAGCCATCTATTGAAGGACATCTTTTTGCTTCCAGTTTTTGGCAATTATACCTAAACCTACTATAAACATTGGTGTGTAGATGTTTTCAGACATAAGTTTTAAGTCAGTTGGATGAATAACTAATAATGTGACTGCTGGATCTTTTGGTAAGATTGTGTTAAGCTTTGCAAGAAACTGCCAAATTTTTACTAAATTAGGCCTTATTCTGGGCCCTAAAATAAATCTTAAAAAATGCATGTTCTCAGATCATAGTAGAGTTAAATTAGAAATCAGTAACAGAAAAATGTCTGAAAAATATTCCAAATATTTGGAATCTACATAAGGCACATCAGAATAACTGATGGTCAAAGAAGAAATCAAAAAGAAAATTGGAAAATATTTTAAACTGAGTGGGAATGAAAATAATACAACATATAAAAATTTATAGGAAACAGCTAAGTCAGTACTTAGAATAAAATTTAGGGTACAAAAAGTCTATTTTGAATAGTAAAATATCTAAAATTAATGAACCCATTCCCCGTGAAGTAACTGAAAAACAGGAGCAAATGGGATATAAAGTAAGCAAGAGGGCTTCCCTGGTGGCGCAGTGGTTGAGAATCTGCCTGCCAATGCAGGGGACACGGGTTTGAGCCCTGGTCTGGGAAGATCCCACGTGCCGCGGAGCAGCTGGGCCCACGAGCCACAATTACTGAGCCTGCGCATCTGGAGCCTGTGCTCCGCAACAAAAGAGGCCGCGATAGTGAGAGGCCCGCGCACCGCGATGAAGAGTGGCCCCCGCTTGCCACAACTAGAGAAAGCCCTCGCACAGAAACGAAGACCCAACGCAACCATAAATAAATAAATAAATACTTTAAAAAAAAAAAGTCAGCAAGAAAAACTGAAAAGATGAGCATAAGGCTGAAAATTAATAAAATAGAAAACAGAAAAACAATAGAAAAATAAGTAAAACTATTTATCTTTGAAAATATAAAAACATGTTGATGAGCCTCTAGTCAAACTACTCAGGGGGAAAAGAGAGAAGCAGAGACAGAGAGAGAGGGAGACAGAGAGAGGAGACAAAAATTAATAGTGGTTAAAACATCTAGGGGACTGCCTGGTGGTCCAGTGGTAAAGAATCTGCCTTCCAATGCAGGGGATGTGGGTTCGATCACTGGTCGGGGAACTAAGATCCCACATGTCGCGGGGCAACTAAACCCACGTGCCACAACAACTGAGCTCACGCACCTCAACAAGAGAGCCCGCATGCCACAAACTACAGAGCCCATGTGCTCTGGAACCTGTGTGCCACAACTACAGAGAGAAAACCTGCACGACATAACTAGAAAGAAGCTCACGTGCCACAACAAAAGATCCAGCACGCCTCAACGAAGACCCCATGTGCTGCAACTAAGACCCAACACAGCAAAAAAATAAATAAAAATAAATAAATAAAATAAATAAATATTTTTAAAAAGAGTTAAGGTTTAAAAATAATCTAGTAATGTGGTCAACTGGTAATTTTTTTATTCTAATCTCTTACATTCTGTTGAAGGTTAAGTAAAGTAGAAGTTATTTTGTACATTTCTTCTCAAATACTTCTAAGTAATAACAACGTAATAAATTGTTTAATTTTTGTAAAAATACCAATAACTTATTAATTCATTCAACCTATCCAGAGAGTGCTCTAGGCCCCAGATATAAATAAATAAAATAAATAAATAGGTAGATAGATAAATATACAGTTGACTCTTGAACGACAAGGGGTTTGAACTACGTCAGTCCACTTATACTTGGAATTTTTTCAGTAAATATACAGTAAGTTCTCTATATTTGCAGGTTTCACATCTGAGGATATGGAGGGCTGACTGTACTATGCCATTTCCACTGTCAATGAAAAAAAGTGTTTACATAATTTTATGACAAATCTACTCATTTTTAATACCCATCCTGATTGGCAAAACAGAAATTCCTTGACGTTTATATAGTAATTCTCAATGAAAATATTAGGAGATGGTTCTGTTTTGTAAGGAGGTAAGAAATTTTATTTAATTATCTATTTCTTCTATACAAATATATCTGATTTTATTTTATTTCTATCTTATGGGGAAAGCTGTGGTGAAGAATATATTTTTAGAAAGTAACACATTTGATTGAGGTCATTACTTTATTTCCGTAGCATTATCAAAGTTGTCCATTATAATTCTTTTGATTTTCTTTTTACGTTAGCCATTAACTCATTATTACATATTTGCAGTATTTATGCATTTTTATTGAATTACTTAAAATTTTTAATCTATTCTTACAAAATATAATTTGGATTTTTTCTACCTTATATATTCCAATTTCTAATTTATTAATTTATTATTTTTAATTTTACATTCATTATGTGCTTTTTTTTCCTTAGGTTTATATAATTGTATTTTAAAAAACTCTTTAATTGGTTACATAAATCATTTACTTTGACTTTTGTTTTTTTAGTCAGTAAGTATTTAATAGTATAACTTTTACTTTTCCATTGGGTTTTAGTTAATCCATACAGTTCAATATGTAGAATTTATTTTTAATTTATCTTATATGATGTAGTAACTGGTACCTCAATAGCCCTCATGTGAAAGTAACATGCAAAATTAGGCAAATTGTATTTGAAAACACTTCTCAGGAATCATACATCAGTAATCTAACTGTAGTCCCTTTGAGAAGGGAAAATCACAAGGTGAGCCCCAGGTTTGCCCTTGTTCTCATGGACACTTTCCCAGGCATGGCGTAGCAAGGTGATTCCAATGAGAGCATGGTGGACCTACTGAACTAAGTAGCAAAGAAATATGCCAAGTGAAGCAGTTAGAATCCATGGAGTGCAGAACTGGAAGTGAGGAGCTATGCATAGAAGGTGTTCTAGAAGTCCATGTGGAAGTCTTCTACAACTCTACAGCTTAATAACCATACTGAACAGGCACAAGCCTAGACTATCCAAAAACTACTAGGGAGTTGAACGCTGAACAGAAGTACTAGAAGATGAGCAGTGCTGTATTAGAGTAGTGCCAAAGTAGACATATCTCCTTAACACCATATTATAGACAAACCTTGCAAACAGATTTGCCTTAGGAGTAAGAACAACACCATAGAAGTAAAAAAAAAAAAATACTCCAGAAATTAAATAACACACTGCTAAATGATGTGTGTTTCAAAGACTAAGTCAAACTGGAGGTTAGAAAATATTTCAAATTGAATCATAAAAATACAACATATCAAAATTGTAGAGATTCAGCTAAATTAGTACTCAGACGGAAATTTGTAGTTTTATTTGTTTTACTGAAATATACTGAATAGTTGATGCACTATATTATGCTTAGTTTCAGGTGTACTGCATAGTGATATAACATTTGCATACATTATGAAATGGTCAGCAATATAAGGCTAGTAACCATCTGTCCTCATAAAATGTTATTACAATATTATTGACCATATTCCTTATGCTGTATATTACATCCCTGTGACTTACTTATTATTTAACTGGAGGTTTGTACCTCTTAATCCCCCTCACCTATTTTGCCTATAGGCAAAATTCCACTCACGCCCCTCCCCTCTGCCTACCACCCATCTGTTCTCTGTATCTGTGAGTCTGTTTTCATTTTGTTTTGTTTATTTGTTTTGTTCTTTTAGGATTGCACATATAAGTGAGATCATATGGTATTTGTCTTTCTCTGCCTGGCATATTTCACTTAACAAAATACCCTCTGGATCCACCCATGTAGTCACAAATGACAAGATTTTATTTTTTATGGCTGAGTAACATTTCACTGTATGTGTTTGTGCATGTGTGTGTGTGTGTGTGTGTGTGTGTGTGCGCGTAATCACTTGGTCATTAGCCATTCATCTATCAATGGACACAGGTTGTTTCCCTACCTTGTGTATTATAAATAATACTACAATGAACATTGGTGTGCATATATTTTTTCAAATTAGTGTTTCTGTTTTTTCCAGGTAAATAACTAGATGTCAAATTGCTAGATCATATGGTAGCTCTATTTTGAATTTTTTGAGGGACCTTCATACTGTTTTCCATAGCAGCTGTACCAATTTACAATCCCACCAACAGCACACAAGGGTTCCCTTTTCTCCATATCCTCACCAACACTTGTTATTTGTTGTCTTTTGCATGGCAGCCATCTGACAGGTGCAAGGTGCAGGTGCAAGGTGGTATCTCAGTGATTTTGATTTGCATTCCCCTGATGACTAGTGACGTTGAGCATCTTTTCATGTGTCTGTTGGCCACCTGTATGTCTTCTGTGAGAACATGTTTATTCATTTCCTCTACCCATTTTTAATCAGGTTGTTTGTCTTTTTGATGTTGAGTTGAAAAATAAATAGATAATCTACAATCAGTTAGTAATAGATGAGAAAACATTTTTATAGTGTTTAAGATGATTTCAAGTGATAGGGCAAGGTGTGGACTATCTGTTTTTGTTGGTTTGGCCAAGGGAGACCTCTCTGCTGAAATGACCTATAAACAGTGTATGAGTTTCTCAGGACTGCCATAACAAAGTACCATAAACTAGATGGTTTAAAATGACAGAAATTATTGTCTCACAGTTCTGGAAGCCAGAAGTCTGAAATCAAGGTGTCAGAAAGGCTATTTTCCTTCTGAGACTCTAGGTAGAATCCTCCCTTGCCTCCTTCTAGGTACTAGCAGTGCCACCAATCCTAGGATTGAAGCTGCATCACTCCAATCTCTGTGTCGGTAACCACATCATGTTCTCTATGTGTCTCTGTCTTTTCATATAACATTCTCCTTCTTTGTCTTCACACTGTTTTCTTAAAAGCACATCTGTCATGTATGGTAAAATGCCCACCCTACTCCACACTGACCGAATCTGACCTTAACTAATTACATCTGCAATGACCCTATTTCCAAATAAGGTCACATTCTGAGGTACTGGGACCTTTTGAGGTGAGGCTCAGTTAAACCCATAACAAACAATAAGCTGACGTGCAATGGGAATTGAGCCAGAAGACCTAGAAGAAGAGCATTCCTAGTAGACATCATAGCCTCTAAAGCAGAAGCAAGCTGATGTGTACAAGTGGGGTCACCATTCATTCCAGTTTTCCCTGGGAAGTCATAGTTCATTCTTGTTGTCTCAGTATAAGTACTAATAGATTCCCATTTCATTTTCAAAATCTCAAATACTCCCTGGTGGACCACAAATTAAGTGTTCTCCTTATGTGTGAGGCAAAACAAGTTCAGTGTTGCTAAACAGAGTGTGAGAGAGATTACTTTAGAGAGATGGGGAGCCAACCATATATTATTTTGTTTGCCCAGTTTAAGCCTTTGAATTTTATTTTGCATCACTTGGGAAGAGCGTTTTAGTTTTTTTAGGGTAAAATAGTATTTATTGAATTATAACACATAAAGGAATATGCAAAAATCATAAATATAGCTTACTAAATGGTTCAAAAATGAACATACCAATGTAATTACCAAAACCAAGAGATGGAGCGCCACTGCCAATCTTAAAACTTCCCTTTACCATCTCTAGACATGTCTCCCCTTCCTCATCCAAACGTCAAACACTTATTTGTTAATTTTAAACACATGGAACCAAACCATGTGCATCACTTGATGTTTGGATCTTTTACATTCAATATATGATTGGTAGCTTAATGCAAAATAATGTATGTATGTACTTTACTGTTAATGGGGAATTTTGTCATTTCTAATCTTTTAACTCCATCAGCTGTGGGAAACATTGGCACAGACTGCAGAGGTCTTCAGTAGCTAAGACTCTGGAGGCCCTGTGGGTGGCAGTGGTGGCTAGGACTATTGGGATACTTGAAAGTAAAACTAAAATGCCTCGGAATCCTTGGAGGTGAACCTACATAAATGGTTCCGTGATTATACACAATCAAATTTGAGCCTCTTTGCTGGGGTACTTTCTGAAGAATTTCATGTTGTTTGTTCTGACTCCATATGGTCCTTTATAGCTGTCACGTTTCATGGTTCTTGAAAAGGATCTACCAGCTTCCTCTTAATTGTTTCCCATTCAGAATCTTCATTGTATTTGAAAGCACCCTTAAGCTTGAACTTCCCCACATTTTGTTTCAACTAAAGTGAGTTCCTTCAGGGAGAGCTTTGGAGTTCCCTGTCCTTATGAACTTTCTGCCTTCTGTGTTTGAAAATCACTGAGCCACACTGTTCCTGATCTAGAAATGGGAATATGGCTTATTTTCTTTTCTCTTAAAATGACCTCCTTCTTTAAAAGTAAGGGCTAGGCTGGAATGGTAACATCTAGTTTTCTCAATCTGACCTTCCTGGTATGGAATCTCTACCACTTGAGCAAGCTGGATAAGAGTAATCAGGGTTCCAATATCCTTGGGTGTGCCTGGAGTAGAGACTCTATCCTATGAGTGGGAGATGTGTGGAAGAAGGGAGACCCTGATCTCTTAGCCATAGCTTCCAGGTTATACTCTGTGACCCTGAACGGGGAAATGAGAAATGCTTGTGGCCTGCCTCTCCTGGTGAGATACTATATTCCTTGTCTAGGAGCTGAAGTAAGATGGAGCCCAATTGTCTGGATGTATTTGTTCAAGTTGCACTTCTGTCACATAGGCGTCACATAGGGGAGCAGGTGGAACAAGGAGGATTGAGTCGTAGCTCAAGTGCTAAAGACTCTCACTGTTCTTTTTCATATGTATAAGATTTGGTAGACTTTCTTAAATGCGTGTTTCTTAACTTATAGTATACCCTTAGGAGAATTTTCAGACTTTAAATGGTTATTTTAAAAATAATTTTCAGTTGTAGTTGTTTTGCTGGGGAATAGGTGCACTTCTGTACTTACACTCTTTAGGTTGCTATTCTGGAAGTGGAATGAATACCTTATATTCATTAATCCTTGGCACCTGGTAGAGTATATCCTTCCACCTGTTCTTACTCTTCAAGTGTAATTTCCTATTTGGTTCTTGGCCAAATAAGTATTAGAATCAGTTACACAATGACAACTGAAGAAGATTTTGTGTCAATAAGAAAAAATCAGGAGAAATAAAGAGCAGAAATCAGTAAAATAGATAAAATACAAAAATAGAGAAAAACATGAAAAGTTTTTCATGGAAAAGAACTCACAATAAAAAGAAAAGTTTTCCTAATGCAAGGCTATTTGCAAGATGTTATTGTAGTTAACTGCTACCTAAATGCCAAGAAGCTGTTAACTTCTTAGAGTTGTTTAAAAAAAAGAAAGAACAGACCATGTCCAGCTCTTCATTTCATATTTAGTATACTATTGACTTTGTAAATTCTAAAAGACAATGCAAAAAGGATATATGTAGACCTATTTCACTTATAAATTACAATGAAAAACAAATTCTAGATGCAGCATTATACAATTGAAACCACAATTTATTTTTTTAAATGGACAAAATGAACTCTGCTATATATATCAAGGACGTAACGATGACTTATCAAAATATCTGTAAATATAAAGCAATATATTAATAAATTAATGGAGAAAACTATTTGATTTTTTCAAGAGATAAAGAAAAGGTGATGAATCTAAAACACTGTTTGCATAAAATTACTTGTCAGACTAGCATAGAAATGAATTCCTTTAATTACTTAAAATAATATACCAAAAAATTCGATAAAATATAAAGAAAAAACTATATATGTATGATAAGCTGTTTCCGTTACTTATTCCATAGTAGAAATAAACAAGAGCCATTTATTAATTTTTATGAGTCCATAGATCACTTGAGCAAGTACTGTTTGGCTGATCTCAGTTGGACTCATTATATTTCAGTGGTTAGCTATATATGTCTGGCTGGAGACTGGCTGTTCTAGGAAGACCTCTGATACATATCTGGCACTTGGCTGGCTGGCTGCGGGGTTAAGTGGTATGATCAGACAATGTATTTCTCAGGATCCAGCACAATAGCCAAAACCTTTTACCATGGCAGCAGCAGGTTTCCAAGAGAGTGAGAAGAAGCATGCCAAGCTTTTTGAGGCTTACGTTTGGAAGTGGTACAACAGTATTTCTACTACATGCTATTGGCAAAAGCAAATCATAAGGCCAGTGCAGAAATTTGGAATGAGGAAATAAACTCAATCTCATCATAAGAGAAGCTGCAAAGTAACATTGTTAAAGATATAGACGCAAAGTGGGCTCAGAAGTCAGAGACATTTTTGTAATCAATCTACTAAAGAAACAAGAAATAAAACCGTCATTGTTGGTAATTGATCCAAGCATCTACAAAAGTAAAAAACTATGAATACATAATACAGATCATTCTTTTGTGAAGGAAACAGATACAAGTGATGATAATGTGTACATTCAACAAATGTACCTGAGGTCCATAGTAAAGACATACATATATACATACATACAAGTATATGTAAGTCTTTTTAATTAAACTTTTTATTTTGGAATGAGAAAAGTTAGAATGTTATACAGAGATTTTTTGAATACCCATCGTCAAGTTTCCCACATGATTAACACCGTACGTTACCATGGTATATTTATCAAGTTAAGAAATTGATATTGTTATATCACTATTAACTAAGCTCCAGATTTTATTTGGATTTCATCTATTGTTCCATTAATGTCTTCTTTCTTTTCCAGGATCGCATCCAAGATACCACATTGTATTTAGTTGTCAGATCCCCCCATCTCCCCCGATGTGTGATGTTTTCCCCTTTCCTATTTTCCGTGATCCTTATAATGTTGAGAAATGTGGACCAGGTATAGAAGTCATAATCTAGGTTTTTCTTTCTCTTTTCATATTATTAGACTGAAGTTACAAGTTTTCTTGGAAAGAATAAAACAGGTTATGTGCTCTGTTCACATTTGTCTGGGAGGGGTACCTGACATACGCATGATATATTGATGATGTTAACCAACATTACTCACTTGTTCAAGTGTTTGCCAAGTTTATCCACTGTAGTTATTACTTTTAAGTCATAAATTAACATTTAAAAAATATTTATTTATTTATTTGGCTGCGCTGGGTCTTAAGTTGCGGCATGTGGGATCTTCTTTGCAGCATGCAGGGTCTTTTGTTGCGGTACACAGGCTCTTCGTTGTGGTGCACGGGCTCCAGAGTTTGCGGGCTCAGTAGTTGTGGCACGCAGGCTTAGTTGCCCTGCGGCATGTGGGATCTTAGTTCCCTGACCAGGGATCAAACCTGTGTCCCCTGCATTGGAAGATGGATTCTTAACCACTGGACCATCAGGGAAGTCCCATAAATTGCAATATTTTAGAAATAAAGAATGTATAACTTCCTATGATTGCCTAAAAATATTAATATAATAATATAGCCAAAATGTAAAATAAATTTATACTCAAATATATTTAAATACACAAAATAACAGATTTACAAAAGCATATAAATTATTTAAATAAATGTAATCTTTAATTCATCTACTGGAAAACAATGATGTTCTAATTATCTTTAAAACAGATTACTGAATTTTATATTGTATTCATTTGAAATACCAGGACGGTACTTTTAACTTATTGGCACAGGTGTGAAAGCAAATTCAAATATATTTATTTCTATGTCTATGTCTATATCTATAACTATATCTATATCTATATCTATGAACAGATGGTGGAAACAATTTAATAAAGAAATAAGCATGCTAATCCTTTGAATTTGCTTATATGTGTTTAAAGATAAAAGCTGCTTTATAAAAAAGAGTTTAACCTGAGAGGTAATATCATAGGCCAAATTAAACCAAATTGAAGACTTTAAAAGAGGATAGGGAGTAGAGCTAGTTTCTGTAGTTTTTCTAATGAAAGGAGGATTTCAGTATTAGCTATAGGAAAAAGTTGCAACAAAGTTAAATTTTATCTGATATAAAGTTACTTAATCTTTAATATTGGATGGGACATAATGTATTGAAACACAGATATGGAAGATCAGGTAGAGAGGGTGGTTTTGAAATTATATCTGGAAAAGGACAATCAACAGTGTAAGTTTCCCTAGAACTTGGGAAGTGATGGAATTCAGAACTGAGGAGAAGTTATTTAGGTATTAAACAGAACAGTCCTCCACTTTAAAATAAAGAAAGAAAGAATGAATGAAAGGTTAGAAAATCTGTAATTTAAATAATAGAGTACTTGGATACCATGTTATTTAATGCAAAATAAAAGTTTACAGTGGTTTGCAACTTACCGACATAAAATACTGACATTTTAAAAATAAATTAAATAAAAAATGTGCCTCTTCATCTATATTAATGTTTTTGACATTTTATTATTTTACAATTCGTATAAGCCACTATTTCTTGTATCACACATTTTCTATTGGTTTTCTTATTCTGGAATTCATTCTTGATTAATTTCTTTGTAAAAAATGTGCAGAAGTGTTATGTGTCTGCATGCACAGGTATAAGAAAATACATATCGTTTCCATACTTGACAAATATTTTTTGCTCAAAATTTGAAGGCATTTCTCAATTGTCTTATAGCATCCAATATTATAAATGATAATTCTACTGAAAATGGGGATTATCATTATTATATATATGTGGCACATTCACTGTATCTATCCAAACACCACAAAAAACTTCAAGGTTTAGAAATTTTGCCGAATAAAAAATTATTACATTTGCATACTTATTATAGGTAATTTTTCTTAAATTTCATGTATTGGTAATTAAATTTTTTATCTAATATGAAAAATTAATTGTATGAAAATTCAAACCACTAAATAATTTGTTAAATGAATATATATTTATATTAATTAAAATATTTTAATTATTATAAATATACTTATATTGTTTTAATTAATATAAATATATTTATTTTCATTGTAATTTGTTTCTATTTATTTTCAATTGAGTAGACAATTTCATGCATATATATTTTTAAAACATGTACATGTTCTCATAAGCAAATTGCTAGAAACTTTTGGTATTATTATTCAACTGATTCACTGACAATCTTAACTGAACACCAAATAAATAAGACAGCTAAAAGAATATCTACAGGGAATGATATTTAGAGTCCACATTTAACAAGTCTTATTACTCAGATTGGTAAAAAATGTAAGCATAATGAGCCTAGTAAATTAATGATGAAAAAAAAGTAAAAGAAACTAATGGAGTCAAAGAATATTATAGATCACAACATGTTATTTCCAGACTATTAAACATGCCCGTGATGAACAATTGCAGGTGGTTAAAATCTCCATGACTTCATAAAGCATTAATTAAACACTGAATGTCAGAAGAAAATCACTAACAGTGTCTCTCAAGGTAAGGTGCATGACCACCTGTATCTGAATCCCTCCTAGGAGACTGCTAAAATTGTAAATTCATGTCCATTATCTGAGATTTAATGAATTGAAATATTAAACAGAGGTGTCTGGAAATCTGACTATATAATTAATATCCCAGATAATTCCATGCACATTACTAGATAAGTCACAGTGCATTCAGGAACAGAGACTGGCAAAAAAAAAAAAAAAAGTCTTCATATTCATTTTGATGGTTAATTTTATGTGTCAGACTTGGCTGGGCCCCAATGCCCAGAAAAGTGGTCAAATTTTATTATGCTAGATGTTTCTTTAAGGGTATTTTTGGGTGAGATTAACATTGAGATTGTGGATTTTGATTAAAGCAGATTGCCCTCCATAATGTAAGTGGGCCTCATCTTATCAACTGAAGGCCTGAATGGAACAAAAGACTGAACAAGAGAGAAACCTGCCAGCAGATGGTCTTGAGCCTTGAACTCCAATGTCAGTTCTTCCCTGGTTTTCCATCCTGCTGATTCTGGACTTGCCAACTTCCATAATCACATGACCTAATTCCTTAAAATAAATAAATAAATATATATTATAAATAAATTATAAATTATATATATATATAATTAGTCAATTATTATATATATATATAATTAGTCAATTATATATATATATATATATATCCTATTGGTTCTTTTCCTCTGGAGAACCTTGACTAATACACCCATGATGTACCGAATGATTGGCCTTCAGTATTTATATTTACCTCACATTAACTTATATTCTGTAGATTAGGACCCAAAGGATTCCGAATTTAGACACATCCCCAGCCCCAGGCAGAATTAGAAGGCAGAGCTGCCCCTAACATTTCGTGCCCAAATTCCTGATCCTGGTTCCTTCTAGCCTTGTTTTATCCTTCCTATAAAAGCCCTTTTATGCCTAATATTTAAGATGCTTTCAGATCTTTTGGTTGGTGCATTCTTATTAAAATAGTCTTCTCAAATAAAATCTTTTATTAATTCCAGATTTGGTTTGATTTATTGATACATATTACAAATGTTTTTAAATGACTTTTTAAAATAGCAATCAGAATCTAACAAAATTTATACAAGGTTTATATGAGGACAATTACAAACCTTCGATGAACAAAATCAACAAAAAAAATAAATAGAAAGATATTCCATTTTTATGAATAGGAAGATTCCATATTGTCAAGATGTCAGTTCTGCCCAGCTTGATCTATAGACTCAGTGCTGTCACAATCAAAATCTGTGCAGTTCGTTTTGCAGAGATTGACAAACACATTCTAAATTTTATATGGAAAGACAAAAGACCCAGAATAATCAACACAGTATTGAAGGAGAAGAACAAAGTTGAAGGACTAACACTACCTGAATTCAAGACTTACTATAAAGCTACAGTACTTAAGACACTAGTATTGGTGAAAGAATAGACATATAGATCAATAGAACAGAAAAGAGAGTCCAGAAACAGACCTGTGTAAATATAGTCAGCTGATCTTCGACAGAGGAGCAAAGACAAGGCAATACAGTGGAAAAAGAGAATCATTTCCACAAATGATGCTGGAACAACTGGATATTCACATGCAAAATAAGTAAATAAATAAATAAAATAAAATAAATGCAGATCTTACACCCTTTACAGAAGTTACTCAAAATATATTACAGATCTATATGCTAAATGCAAAACTGTAACACTCCTAGAAGATAATACAGGAGAAACCCTAAACGATCTTGGGCATGGGGATGACTTTTTAGAACAACACCAAGGGCATAATCCATGAAAGAAATAATTAATAAGCTGTAATTCATTATTATTAAAAACATCTGCTCTGCATTATACAATGTCTAAAAGAGAATGAAGGGAAGAGCCACAGACTGGGAGAAATATTTTCGAAGACACATTTGATAAAGGATTGTTATCCACGATATAAAAAGAACTCTTAAAACTCAACAGTAAGAAAACAACCCATTCAACAAAATGAGACAAAAACTTTGACACTTCACCAAAGAATATATACAGATGGCAAAAAAGCTCATGAAAATATGTTCCACATCATATGTCATTAGGGAAAAGGGAATTAAAATAACAGTGAAATACCACTAAATTCCTATTAGAATAGCCAACGTCCAGGACACTAACAACACTAAATGCTGGTGAGGACGTGGAGCAACAGGAACTTTCATTCATTGCAGGTGGGAATGCAAAATGACACAGCCACTCTGGAAGATAGTTTTGCGGTTTCCTACAAAACTAAACATTCTTACCGTATAATCCGGCAATCGTGCTCCTTTGTATTTACCCAAAGTAGCTGAAAATTTATGTCCACACAAAAACCTGCACATGGATGTCTATAACAGCTTTATAACTGCCAAACTTGGAAGTAATCAAGGTGCCCTTCACTAGGTGAATAGATAAATAAAGTGTGATACATCTACACAATAGAATATTATTCTGGTCTGAAAAGAAAAGAACTATGAAGCCATCAACAGACATGGAGAACCTTAAATGCATATCACTAAGCAAGCAAAAGAGGCCAATCTGAAAAGGCTACATTCTATTATATTCCAACTATATGACAATCTTGAGAAGGCAAAACTAGGGAGTAAAACAATCAGTGGTTGCCAGGATGAGGGTGGGGGAATGAATAAGTAGAACAGAGACTTTAGGGCAGTGAAAATACTCTGTATGATATTATAATGGTGAATACATGTCATTATATTGTACATTTGTCCAGACCCATAGAATGTACAATAGCCAGTCTGAATTTTAATGTAAACTACGGATTTGGATGATTATGACATGTCGATGTAAATTCATTGATTATAACTAATGTACCACTCTGGTGGGGGATGCTGATAGTGGGAGAGGCTATGCATGTCTGGGGTCAGGAGGTATATAGGAAATTTTAGTATCTTCCCCTTAAGTTTGCTGTGAACCTGAAACTACTCTTAAAAACAAAATCTTAAAAAAATAGCTATCAGAATGTAAAATACCACCTAATGTGATATCAGGCGAACTGCAGAAGGTGTTTTGAGTAACAGAAAGAAAAGAATGCTAAGATTATTGTCTTGGGAGTAAATAGTTCCACATGTTGATAAGTGATATATTCCATATTTCTATGTCAAACATTTAGCGATAAGCATTAAAAGAGAGAGACGATGCATGGTTTTCAATGAGCAATAGGAATAAAAATATACAACTTTAGCCAATCAAATAATGAGTTTGTTAAGAAATCTCTACATTGCCCTTACAATTTGGCAAAATGAAGTAGAAAACTATAACAGATTTACAAGAAAAACAAAATATCAAAACACTCCTGACATATGCATGAAAGATCAAATAAGTATTTAATAAATTGGGATTTATCACATTTATAAATAATTTCAGGTTAACATTAACAGCAAAAACAAATATGTACTAGAAATTTCCCAATTCATTTTATAAACCAACATCAACCAGGGAATGTTAATACAAAAAAACAAGAAATGAACTCTTCTCACTTATCAAAATTTTAGGCTGAATCATGTGAAATTGCCAATTTTATAGATCAAATAATTGAGTGCCAGTAATTTCAAATGTTTCATTTTATATAGGTACAGATTTTAGCTAAAGATAATGAGATACATACTAGCATCATACTTTTAATTACATCTATTGGAAGAATTCAGTATGTGCCAACTTTAAAATATATCAGTATACTTTACTATAAAAGATAAAAAAATCATAGAACAATCTTTATAGATGCTGATAACAATAGCAAACAGTTATATGGTATGCTAAAAAATAATGACTTAGATTAGGAGAGACTTTATTTTAAAAGACTTATTTGCAATACATTAGGGAGGACAGTATGACCTCAGGATTTCAAGTATCTCAGAATCAAACAGAGAAAAGGTTATCTCTTGCAGGTAGAGGTAAGCAGAATTAGCAGGAAGTTTGTGGGGAGTAAGGTAAGCAGGTTGGGTGAGTAGGTGGCAAAATCAAGTGCTTCAGCAGGAAATGCTTTTCTGGTGGTCAGCAGATTCTTCAAATCAGCTGCTGCAGGGGTGGGGGCATGCTATGCACCCTAGTTAGTGCTTGCTTAAACTTAGGGTAAGCCAAAGTTTAGGACCTATGAGGAGGAGAGAAGCCTGACTAAAGTTATTCAAGCCAATCCAGTGGCTAAGTCATGGCCAATCATAAGTCCTTGGTCCAGTACTTCTTATGTACCAGGCACTGTCCTATATTCTTAATAAATATGAGTTTATTTAATCAATAAAGTTCAAATTCTGCAGGGAAAAAGTTATGGTGAATCCTATTCACAAATTCACAAATCTTCTCCACAAAGGTAATGTGTCAAAAACAGGTCATTGGGCCACACTTCACTTCAGAAAAGAAGTAGGGCAGGTAGTGATGCACAAGAGCTGGTAGGTTGAGCATCACGATCGATTACCTTGTGTATACTTTCTGTATAAATCTTAGATGATCTGTAAACTGTCCTAATAGGGGAATGGGGAGTATATCTCAGGAGTAAATTACCCTAAAAATTAGAAATGTGAAAAGAAGGAGGCTAAACACAGTTCTATTATAAAAATGATCATGATCACACTACTTCACACAACACATCAATTAATTGTCGTTATTCCAGGCCACATAGTAGACAGGGAACTTTTGTGGCAATGGTCACACAATGTAGACTATATGGGTGTGCAAGAGGTTGCTCTTTCATATTTTACACACTTATTTTGATTTTGCACTAGTTCTCTTAGGTCACCTACATGTGACAATTCGTGAAATTTTAATAATGGAAACAATCTGTCAACTAGATAAGTATATATTCTTTGATACATATATAATCTCTGATATTAAGGGAACAACACATATATTGTTTAATTCAATTCTAGCAATGTACAGTTAACCCTTAACTAACAGGGGTTTGAACTGTGCAGGTCCACTTATACTTGGATTTTTTCAATAAATACCTGCAGTACTACAGAATCCTCAGTTGGTTGAATCCCGAGTGTGGAACTGTGGATTGGGAGGGCCAGCTCTGGAACTTGAGCCTACTATAATTTTGGTATCCATGGGGGCTCCTGGAACCAATCTCCCATTGATACCGAGGTACGACTGTGTATTTTTTATAACATGGGAACTATTTTCTCGTAGACCAATATGGATTACATAAATGTAAACTTATAAAAGTGAATGTGCTGTGTTGGAAGAAAAAAGACACATGTATAGTATGCATATATTCTAATATATTCTATATGAAGTACTAAATGCATACAGGCAAGTAAACTTTAAAATGTTTGTGCATAGAACTTAATGAAAGGAGAAAAACATTGTGTCATATCTTTCTTGCTATTTATGTTTGAATCAGTTGCGGCAGTTTTAAAATAGTGTAGAGATAATTGAAATACACTTTATATAGGAACTTACTGATATTAAAGTAATGCATATTATTAAAAAAAAAAAAACTCTCCTTAACAAAAAAATTAGAGTAGTTATTGAGAAAATATACAGATGTTTTCTCAATTTTGAGTACTCCTGTTACACCATCTACTGGTAGCTTTTGAGAATGCTATCCATCTCCTCAAAAATCAATTCACTTTTTCTAAAGTATGTTACAATTTTTTATTGAGAAAAAATATTTCAAAATTCACTCTTTATTTACTGAATCATTACTACATAATAAATTTCTAAAATCATGTTGTCTTCTCTGTCCTTTAAATACTACTTGCTTTGGCAATCACAATATGCGTTGGAAAAGTAATAGTGTCCCAATCTCTTTGAGTTTAGAAATCATGCAGGTAAAAGTAATGCTAATTAGTAATTACAATTAATTGGTTCAAAACCAATTCTTTATGAAGAGTCCTCTATGAATATACCACACACATGTACACATACACACACATACAGTTTGTGTGATATTGTTTACTATCATAGATATTATAGTTGTTTATTAAACTTTTCTCATTTTCTTTCTCTTTGCTTGTTTATATTTTTATTTCATCAAGATTAAGTAATTATGTGTAAAAAGGGAGACCATAATTTGTTGGTGAGTGTATTTGTTTGCTCGAGCTGCCATACAAAATACCGTATACTGGGTGACTTGAACAACAAAATCTATTTTCTCGCAGTTCTGGAGCCTAGAAGTCCAGGATCAAGGTGCCAGAAGGGTTGGTTTCTAGTGAGACTTCTCTTCCTGGCTTGCAGACATAGTCTCACTGTGTCCACACATAGCCTTTCCTCTGTGCATGTGCACTTTTGGTGTTCTTCCTCTCTTTATAAGGAAACCAGTTCTTTGGGATTAGGACCACACTAATGGTCCTCATTTAACCTTAATTGCCTCCTTAATGGCCATATCTCCAAACACAGTCATATTGGGGGTTTCGGCTTCCACGTGAATGTTGGGGCACACAATTAGTCCGTAACAGTGGGGGTGTGAACTGATACTACTTTTATACAAAGCAGTCCTGCAATATGTACCATTTGCTTGAAGGCTGTTATCCCTCTAATCTAGTCATTTACTTAGAGGAGTCTAATCTAATAAGTGTGGAACGCTGAATATGCTTTTGCTCACGAATGTGTTCATCACAGTATCCTTAGAACATGAGACTTAAGCAATGCCTCCTAAATGTTTTCAGACTGAGGCACACATAGATAATTATAATACTGTACAATGCTCTAGGGTTAATAGACATGGCTGTTACCAGCAAAAGGTCCCGTATGTCCAGAGCCGACCCAGGGGCTGGAGCACCAAGAGGATCTGTACTTTGGCTCATATGTGACCCATTTGTGGTAACTGTTGACACTGGGTACACTGAGAAGTTCTGACAAAAAGAGACAGATTATGAGAATAGTTACTGGGGAGAACCTGATATATTACATTAATGTATCCTTTACTTGGGGAAAAAAACAAGATAGAGAGCAGACAGACTGATGAAAGATGAAAAATGTGCCACCATTTATGTCTTTAACTCAAAAATTTGTTTCTGATTATGTATTTATTAAAATATTTTAAAGCCTTTGAAATCATTTCAGTAAAGTTTATTATAATAGAAAAAAACACATGTAAAACTAAATTTTAAAGTTTTATTTGTATAAGCAACATATACAGAATTGTGGCTGTAATAAAACATGCCATAGTATTGAGCATTTGCCCCGGGAGTAGGAATATAAAGATAATTTTGTTCTTATTACTTATTCATTGTTTTCTGTCTCCACCAAAATAAATGGGGTTTATTTAATAATAAATCATAATGTTTAATTTTTGCATATTACCTTTGCTATAGACTGAATCGTGGCCCCCATAATTTATATGTCAAAGCCCTGACATCACATGTGTGTTGGAGATAAGGCCTTTAAGGAGATGATCAAGGTTGAATGAGCTCATAAGGGTGGAGTCCTGATTTGATAATAATAATGCTCTTATAAGACGAGGAAGAGACACCAGAGCTCTCTCTGCCATGTGAGGACACAGCAAGAAGAACGCTGTTTGAAATCCAGGAAGAGTACTTCACCAGACCAGATATAGACACCCTGATCTTGGACTTAGTCTCCAGAACTGTGAGGAAATAAATTTCTGTTATTTAAGCCTCCTGGTCTGTGGTATTTTGTTATGGCCACCTGAGCTGACTAATACAACTTTATGACTTCATAAATATCTCATAGCTTTTTTATAATACACACACACATATAATTGTATATAATTTAAATAAAATATTAGTATTCTAGGAGGTATTTTATTCATAAGACTATGTAGTTTTCAAGCTCCTAGGACTCTTGAGAAACCTAAAAATATCGATAATTGCCTCGTACATTTTTGAAATCTTTCAGTGGTAATTTATGGTAATTACCGCTGCTTTCTCAGAAGTTGACACAAAAGGTTATGCCTTTGTGACACTGTCACATTGTCAAAGCTCTGCATTTGCCTGACGTGGTTCTGAAATTACTTTGTCTCCTGAACTATGTGAGTTATATGTCTGAGGCCGGCATTTTCAGACCTAGATTGGTCCTAATCTACGGGCAGGTTACGAGCCTGGGGTAAACCTAATTCTTACCCTGAGAAGAGTGGAGACAGCTTCTCAGGAGTCATTCTATCTATAGCTTCCACTTTTACCTTTTACCCAGTCTTGGTCGCTGAACTCTTCTCTTGGTTGTTTGGTTGTTTATTTGGTCATTGGGTTTTGCTTCTGGTCCCTTATAATCTCATATTTGCATTTTGTCATGATTGACTAGTCTTTTATGACTTAATCACAAGCTCACAATGCCAGAATTTTAAATGCTCTCATTGCTCCCAGTGTATTCACATCACCTTAGACCAAACCATCTTCCTGTTTCAGTACTTAATACCTGATTTCTAAAGCCTAAGTTCAAAACCTGTAAAATTGTGCTGTTTCACTTAACACTCTGGGCATCTGGGCTTGAACATAATATTATAACAGAAGATTAAACCTAAACATATTCTTTAAAAATAGCCTATTCAATGTAGTCATTTTATATGTGGGAAAATTAAGAAGTGATTTGGCCAAATTTACACAAGAAGCGTATTAGTTTCCTATTTTTTCTGTAACAAATTTCCACAAATTTAGTGGCTTAAAACAACACAAATTTATTGTTATACAGTTCTGTAAGTGACAAATCCAAAATAAGCTTCACTGGGCTAAAGTCAAGCGTCAGCTGATCTGCTTCCTTCTGGAGGCTCTAGGGGAGAGTCCATGTCCTTGCCTTTTCCAGATTCTAGAGGAGGCTTGCATTTTGAGATCGTTTTGCATCGTGCGACTGGGATTGTGCTGTGCAGTGGCATCATTCCAACCTCTGCTCATAAGCAAATGCAGTTAACAAACAAGCAAAATGTGTCATCACCTGCTTATGGTTTTCTGTAATAGCTACAGTGAAAACAACAGAGAGTGTTGGGGTGGATCCTGAATGTTGGGTCATGCTTGGATCCTAGCAGTTCAGGGCATCAGCCTCTAGCTTCAGAGCCACTACTAAAGGGAAAAATTCAGTTAAAATATCAGATAGTGAAGAAGAATTAGAATGATGTTCAAAAGAATGGGGAAAGAGGACCTGGAGAGTCAAGATTTTTGTCCCAGGAGGATGGAAATCTTTAAACAGTTATTAAGAAAAGGGATGAATACAACGGACATTGATGGGGTCAAAACAAAGTCTTAATATAGCACCCTCAGAAGTAGGTGGGCTAATGGTGCTCCAACATTGATGAACACTAAACAAATCTGCTTAATAATCCCAGTTTGGAGAAATTTAGAGAGCCATTAGGCAAAGATGACAATGAGAACCCCAACCTCCAAATTCCTGGGACAGTGGTCCTGAATGTAATCAAGACAAGTGCTGAGAAGTAAGCCTGAGTCCTTTGGCCCCACCCCTAGCTATGGGTCCAAGGTCATGTGCACATGAGTGTGTACAATGGTCAGGGAGGTCAAGATATTCTGGGATTCCTTGAAATGCGATCCCCATGCATTGTGGTTCCAAAACTTATCGATGAGTTTCCAATGGGAGCTACAGTTAAGTTAGACGGATATAGGAATATAAAGGTTGATGGGATTAAGGTAAAAATTTAGATGAAAGCTGATACGTTTGAATAGACATTATGTGAATTGGTTGTGTTTTATTTTCCTGAAAATATGATGACGATGGATACTGTATTGTAAAACGGAAGGCATGTAAAGCCACCCTTCCCCCAATATTGATTGGACATGCTACATGGGAACACGTAGGATTGCCTGAAACCACACAGATTGTTAATTTGCTGTACAACAACCTTGTGTAGCATGCAGACTGGAGCTTATGGGAAAACCCTATGAGTGCCACCCAGAGCAACACTGGGATTCGAACCAGAATATTTCCATTTGGAAACAATTACTAGCTTGCTGTTAAAAATAATCAGAACAGTCTGTGTGTGTGAGGACCATGAAATAATCCTGAGGGCCTAAAATGCCTATATTGTCTTGGCTGATTTCAAAGAAATTCTAATGGAGGAGACAATGCCTATGAGTTCCATAATATGGAAATGGTTTATACAGAACGTGATACCAGAGGAATACAAGGAGATACTCATGAGCAGGTAGCTCTTTTTCCTTAGGGTTGACTCTGGAACTCCTGAGGTGGTGTTAGGTACTATGGTCATACTTTGGTCAGTTCAGCCACTTGAGCAGTGCACTATGAACCGCTCTTTGTGACCAGTAAAAAGTTTCTTGGTTTATGGATGTCAATTCCAAGATGAATGGGCAGCATCCTGTTTGCAAGGCTGGTATTCTGATTGAAGAAGGTAAAAAATCAGTTCAGTGGGTTAAATTGTATGCCATTTGCCCTTATGTTTGGGTTTCACTAACTCAAGGGTGGTGGCCAATGGATTGGTCATATGGTCAGGCAGAAGGGTGATAGAAAACTTATTTATCAAAGGGATGTCCATATGGGCCACTGCCCTATGGGAACGACTATGGGAATATAAGGGATGCATTAAAGTAGGACATGCTAATGCTTATCAGAACAACCCCCTCCAGGATCTCTGATTCTGCAGAAGGAGGACAATGGAATCCCTATATTTGGGATTCTCCAGAACTCTATCCTATGTGTCTATTCCTTTGGCTGATTTTAATCTGTATACTTCCCCTGTTATAAACTGTAATTTTGAGTGTAATAACCTCCAGTAAATTCTGAATCCTTCTGGCAAATTGTTGAACCTGAGAGTGATTCCAGGAACCTCCTGAACTTGCTGTTAGAGTCAGTCTCATGGAGGACTGTATGCCACCTGATTGTATAGCTGGCCTGAATCTCCTCATACCTCCTTCAGATCTTTCAGCATTTTTAATTTTTTTTTTCAATTCTGCCATTCCACTGCTTAATTTCATGCAATAAAACTCTACTGAACCTTTATGAACCTTCATCGCTATAAAGAGATTATTTCAAATTTATTAAAGTGACAAACACACTTTTTTTCAAATTATGGCATCTAGTCTTTGAAGAGGTATCTGCATGCAATATATATATATATATATATATATATATATATATTTATATATAGACATATACATATATAGCCATATATATATATAAATGCATTTTGTCAGTTGATTTTGTTATTGTTATTCATTTTCATGTAGATATCTAGGAAAAATCTTTAGTTCTATGGCTAAAAATATACTTTTATCTTTTGAATATGTGTGGATTTCTTTCCTTTCTTTTCTTTTCTTTTTTTTTTTTTTTTTCATTGTTTGCTCATAACATCCAAATGGAGCAGATAAGTCTTATTGCCTGCTGATTTTGATTCATTTGAAACAGCTTGGGATTTCATAACTTTATTTTAGCAGGATATTTATACTTTTTATTTCCTTAGGCACTAGAACAACAGTCAGATTAAATAGATTTTATTACTATATATTTTGGAAAAAAGAATTTTATTTGTTGAGCTTGTATTCTGTAACCAAACAGTCGAATTTGAATTTTTGCTTCATGTCTTACTAACTTTGAATTTTTGGCCAAGCTTTAGTTTTTCTCACCTGGATTTTTAAGGTAATTGAAGCAGTATCTTGCAAAACAAATCATTGTTTCTATAATGATTGCTGTTATTCTTAAGGGAAACTCCATTGCTCTATTGCAGTGCAGTTTGCAAAGTGCTTACTTTTGTATATTATACAGCAATCTGCAAGTCCCTTGCTTCCTGTTCCCCATGTCATGCCTTGTTTCACAATTGTGCAGCATTACTGTTGCTCTGTGTCAATATGATAGGTTTAAATTCCAATCATTTCAACCTTTAGGGTTCTAGAATTTAGCTGAGTCTTCACTATACAGAAATGTGGTCAGGGGTGTAGTTTTGGTAGGTGTACATTGTTCCTTTATGTTACAGCTCAGGTGTTTTACTGTCTAACCACACATATGCACTCTAATAAAGACATGGACTCTTTTTCTATTTATACTAATTCTGGCCATAACCTCATTTGTTCTTACAATCTTTCTGGCTGTGTGTCCCCCTGACCTGTTTTAACCCCCTTTGTCTCACAGCTTATTGCTCACCTCCTGTTTTAAAGCTAGATGGTACTCACATATTTTTGGTATCTTTCAAATACACAACTTTATTGTTTGGTAAGCAGAATTTAAATAATTCAGAAATATGAATAATTCTAAATGTCAAGTCTAAACGAATTACAATTTTATATGCTTTTATTAAATTTAATTACAATTATATGCATTTCATGTAAAAATCAAATGTGAAATACATATTTTTTTCCTACCTGGATTCCTGTAATGTACTTTTTCAGTATATATTTAGGAATGTGGAAACATAAGAATGACAATACTTATTTTACACTACATATATATGCATAATCTTTTTTTAATTATAATACTTTGTCATTATGTAGCACACATTCCCATACATTTCTTCTCAGTTTAGTGTACACACTTTGTCTTTCTGTTTATCGGGTACTTAATCCTCCCATCGAACTATTTACTTTTGATTGGACAATAAATTTGAATGTTGACTTATATACATTTTACATACATGTAAATACATACATCTAATTTTACATACATATAAGCTTTGGTTTAGTGTATTCCAATCACTATTCTAAATACTGTACATCTGTTAAACAGTTTATCATTGCATCAATGAAATAAGACAGGTACTGTTTTGGTTCTCATTTTATATACTAGGAAACTAAGAATTACAGAGGTTAGGTAATGCCCCCCAGCCACAGAGCTAGCTATTGGTAGAGCTTGGAAACAGGATCCTTTAAATCCCATGATCTTAATTATTATATAATACCTGCTAATATGATAGTGATGGTTTTGTTATTATAAAACATTTTACTCTTTTTCAACAATGAAAAAATTAATTCGGTTTATATATTTGTTTAAATAAAAAAAAATTTCTAGTTTGTGGTCTCTATGGAAAGAACAAAAGTTAATACATATACTCTTTTTTTTTTTTTTGGTTTGGTTAATTTTTTTAACATTTTTATTGGAGTATAATTGCTTTACATTGTTGTGTTAGTTTCTGCTGTATAACAAAGTGAATCGGCTATACGTATACATATATCCCCATATCCCCTCCCTCTTGCGTCTCCTTCCTGCCCTCCTTATCCCACCCCTCAGGGTGGTCACAAAGCACTGAGCTGATCTCCCTGTTCTATATGGCTGCTTCCCACTACCTATCTATTTTACATTTGGTAGTGTATATATGTCCATGCCACTCTCTCACTTCGTCCCAGCTTACCCTTTCCCCTCTCCATGTCCTTAAGTCCATTCTCTACATCTGCGTCTTTATTCCTGTCCTGCCCCTACGTTCATCAGTACCATTTTTTTTTTTTTAGATTCCATATATATGTGTTAGCATACGGTATTTTTCTTTCTGACTTACTTCACTCTGTATGACAGACTCTAGGTCCATCCACCTCACTACAAATAACTCAATTTTGTTTCTTTTTATGGATGAGTAATATTCCATTGCATATATGTGCCACATCTTCTTTATCCATTCATCTGTCGATGGACACTTAGGTTGCTTCCATGTCCTGGCTATTGTAAATGGTGCTGCAGTGTACATTGTGGTACGTGACTCTTTTTGAATTATGGTTTTCTCAGGGTATATGCCCAGTAGTGGGATTGCTGTGTCATAGGGTAGTTCTATTTTTAGTTTTTTAAGGAACCTCCATACTGTTCTCCATAGTGGCTGTGTCAATTTACATTCCTACCAACAGTGCAAGAGGGTTCCCTTTTCTCCACACCCTCTCCAGCATTTATTGTTTGTAGATTTTTTGATGATGGCCATTCTGACTGCTGTGAGGTGATACCTCATTGTAGTTTTCATTTGCATTTCGCTAATGATTAGTGACGTTGAGCATCCTTTCATGTGTTTGTTGGCAATCTGTATCTTCTAGGAATAAATGTCTACTTAGGTCTTCTGCCCATTTTTGGATTGGGTTCTTTGTTTTTTTTGATATTGAGCTGCATGAGCTACTTGTAAATTTTGGAGATTAATCCTTTGTCAGTTACTTCGTTTGCAAATATTTTCTCCCATTCTGAGGGTTGTCTTTTCATCTTGTTTATGGTTTCCTTTGTTGTGCAGAAGCTTTAAGTTTCATTAGGTTCCATTTTTTTTTTTTTTTTAATTAATTAATTAATTTATTTATTTATTTTTGGCTGTGTTGGGTCTTCGTTTCTGTGCGAGGGCTTTCTCCAGTTGTGGCAAGCGGGGGCCACTCTTCATCGCGGTGCGCGGGCCTCTCACTATCGCGGCCTCTCTTGTTGCGGAGCATGGGCTCCAGACGCGCAGGCTCAGTAGTTGTGGCTCACGGGCCCAGTTGCTCCGCGGCATGCGGGATCTTCCCAGACCAGGGCTCGAACCCGTGTCCGCTGCATTGGCAGGCAGATTCCCAACCACTGCGCCACCAGGGAAGCCCCCATTTTTTTAATTTTGTTTTTATTTCCATTTCTCTAGGAGGTGGGTCAAAAAGGATTTTTGCTGTGATCTGTGTCATAGAGTGTTCTGCCTATGTTTTCCTCTAAGAGTTTTATAGGGTCTGGCCTTACATTTAGGTATGTAATCCATTTTGAGTTTATTTTTGTATATGGTGTTAGGAAGTGTTCTACTTTCTTTCTTTTACAGGTAGCTGTCCAGTTTTCCCAGCACCACTTACTGAAGAGGTTCTCTTTTCTCCATTGTATATTCTTGCCTCCTTTGTCAAAGATAAAGTCACCATAGGTGCGTGGGTTTATCTCTGGGCTCTCTATCCTGTTCCATTGATCTGTATTTCTGCTTTTGTGCCAGTACCATACTGTCTTGTTTACTGTAGCTTTGTAGTATAGTCTGAAGTCAGGGAGGCTGATTCCTCCAGCTCCATTTTTCTTTCTCAAGATTGCTTTGGCTATTCAGGGTCTTTTGTGTTTCCATACAAATTGTGAAACTTTTTGTTCTAGTTCTGTGAAAAATGCCATTGGTAGTTTGATAGGGATTGCATTGAATCTGTAGATTGCTTTGGGTAGTATAGTCATCTTCACAATGTTGATTCTTCCAATCCAAGAACATGGTATATCTCTCCATCTGTTTGTATCATCTTTAATTTCTTTCATCAGTGTCTTATAGTTTTCTGCATACAGGTCTTTAGTCTCCTTAGGTAGGTTTACTCCTAGGTATTTTATTCTTCTTGTTGCAGTGGTAAATGAGAGTGTTTCCTTAATTTCTCTTTCAGATTTTTCCTCATTAGTGTATAGGAATGCTAGAGATTTCTGTGCATTAATTTTGTATACTGCTACTCTAACAAATTCATTGATTAGCTCTAGTAATTTTCTGATAGCATCTTTAGCATTCTCTATGTATATTATCATGTCATTTGAAAACAGTGACAGTTTTACTTCTTCTTTTCCAATTTGTATTCCTTTTATTTCTTTTTCTTCTCTGATTGCTGTGGCTGAAACTTCCAAAACTATGTTGAATAAGAGTGGTGAGAGTGGGCAACCTTGTCTTGTTCCTGATCTTAGTGGAAATGGTTTCAGTTTTTCACCATTGGGAACGATGTTGGCTGTGGGTCTGTCATATATGGCCTTTATTGTGAATAGGTAAGTTCCCTCTATGCCTACTTTCTGGAGGGTTTTTATCATAAATGGGTGTTGAATTTTGTCGAAAGCTTTTTCTGCATCTATTGAGATTTTCATATGGTTTTTCTCTTTCAATTTGTTAATGTGGTGTATCACATTGATTGATTTACGTATATTGAAGAATCCTTCCATTCCTGGGATAAGCCCTACTTGATCATGGTGTATGATCCTTTTAACATGCTGTTGGATTCTGTTTGCTAGTGTTTTGTTGAGGATTTTTGCATCTATGTTCATCAGTGATATTGGCCTGTAGTTTTCTTTTTTTGTGACATCTTTGTCTGGTCTTGGTATCAGGGTGATGCTGGCATCGTAGAATGAGTTAGGGAGTGTTCCTCCCTCTGCAATATTTTGGAAGAGTTTGAGAAGGATAGGTGTTAGCTCTCCTCTAAATGTTTGATAGAATTCGCCTGTGAAGCCATCTGGTCCTGGGTGTTTGTTTGTTGGAAGATTTTTAATCACATTTTCAATTTCAGTGCTTGTGATTGGTCTGTTTATATTTTCTATTTCTTCCTGGTTCAGTCTCAGAAGGTTGTGCTTTTCTAAGAATTTGTCCATTTCTTCCAGGTTATCCATTTTATTGGCCTAGAGTTGCTTGTAGTAATCTCTCATGATCCTTTGTATGTCTGCAGTGTCAGTTGTTACTTCTCCTTTTTCATTTTTATTTCTATTGATTTGAGTCTTCTCCCTTTTTTTCCTGATGAGTGTGGCTAATGGTTTATCAATTTTGTTTATCTACTCAAAGAACCAGCTTTTACGTTACTGATCTTTCCTGTTGGTTCCTTCATTTCTTTTTCATTTATTTCTGATCTGATCTTTATGATTTATTTCCTTCTGCTAACTTTGAGGGTTTTTTTGTTATTCTTTATCTGATTGCTTTAGGTGTAAGGTTAGTTTGTTTATTTGAGATTTTTCTTGTTTTTTGAGGTAGGATTGTATTGCTACAAACTTCCCTCTTATAACTGCTTTTGCTGCATCCCATAGGTTTTGGGTCATCGTGTTTTCATTGTCATTTGTTTCTGGATATATTTTATTTCCTCTTTGATTTCTTCAGTGATCTCTTGGTTATTTAGTACCGCATTGTTTAGCCTCCATGTGTTTGTGTTTTTTACAGGTTTTTAATGTGATCGATATTTAGTCTCATAGCATTGGGGTTGGCAAAGATACTTGATATGTTTTCAATTTTCTTAAATTTACCAAGCCTTAATTTATGACCCATGTTATGATCTATCCTGGAGAATGTTACATGAGCACTTGAGAAGAAAATGTATTCTGTTGTTTTTGGATGGAATGTCCTATAAATGTCAATTAAATCCATCTTGTTTAATGTGTCATTTAAAGCTTGTGTTACCTTATTTATTTCCAGTTTGGTTGACCTGTCCATTGGTGAAAGTGGGATGTTAAAGTCCCCTACTATTATTGTGTTACTGTCATTTCCCCTTTTATGGCTGCTAGCATTTGCCTTACTTATTGAGGTGCTCCTATGTTGGGTGCATAAATATTTACAATTGTTATATCTTCTTCTTGTATTGATCCCTTGATCCTTATGTAGTGTCCTTCTTTGTCTTTTTTAATAGTCTTTATTTTAAAGTCTTTTTTATCTGATATGAGTGTTGCTATTCCAGCTTTCTTTTGATATCCATTTGCATGGAATATCTTTTTCCATCCCCTCACTTTCAGTCTGTATGTGTCCCTAGGTCTGAAGTGGGTCTCTTGTAGACAGCATATATATGGGTCTTGTTTTTGTATCCATTCAGCCATTCTATGTCTTTTGGTTGGAGCATTTAATCCATTTACATTTAAGTTAATTATCGATATGTATGTTCCTATTACCATTTTCTTAATTGTTTTGGGTTTGTTATTGTAGGTCTTTTCCTTCTCTTGTGTTTCCGGCTTAGAGAAGTTCCTTTAGCATTTGTTGTGAAGCTGGTTTGGTGGTGCTGAATTCTCTTAGCTTTTGCTAGTCTGTAAAGGTTTTAATTTCTCTGTCGAATCTGCATGAGATGCTTGTTGGGTAGAGGAATCTTGGTCGTAGGTCTTTCACTTTCATCACTTTAAATATGTCCTGCCACTCCCTTCTGGCTTGCAGTGTTTCTGCTGAAAGATCAGCTGTTAACCTTATGGAGATTCCCTTTTACGTTATTTGGTGCTTTTCCCTTGCTGTTTTCAATATTTTTTTCTTTGTTTTTATTTTCTGATAGTTTGATTAATATGTGTCTTGGTGTGTTTCTCCTTGGATTTATCCTGTGTGAGACTCTCTGTGCTTCTTGCACTTGACTATTTCCTTTCCCATATTAGGGAAGTTTTCAACTATAATCTCTTCAAATATTTTCTCAGTACCTTTCTTTTTCTCTTCTTCTGGGACCCTTATAATTCAAATGTTGGTGCATTTAATGTTGTTGCAGACGTCTCTGAGACCATCCTCAATTCTTTTCATTCTTTTTCCTTTATTCTGCTCTGTGGTAGTTATTTCCACCATTTTATCTTCCAGGTCACTTATCCGTTTTTCTGCCTCAGTTATTTTGCTATTGATTCCTTCTAGAGAATTTTTAATTTCATTTATTGTGTTGCTCATCATTGTTTGTTTGCTCTTTAGTTCTTCTAGTTCCTTATTAAGCATTTCTTGTATTTTCTGCATTCTATTTCCAAGATTTTGTATATCTTTATTCTCATTACTCTGAATTCTTTTTCAGGTAGACTGCTTATTTCCTCTTCATTTGTTTGGTCTGGTGGGTTTTTACCCACCCTCCTTTAACAGTCCCTCCTTCTTCTGCTGCGTATTTCTCTGTCTTCTCATTTTGCTTAACTTGCTGTGTTTGGGGCCTCCTTTTCGCAGGTTGCAGGTTCGTAGTTCCTGTTGTTTTTGGTGTCTGTCCCCAGTGAGTAAGGTTGGTTCAGTGGCCTGTGTAGGCTTCCTGGTGGAGGGGCCTGGTGCCTGTGTTCTGGTGGATGAGGCTGGATCTTGTCTTTCTGGTGAGCAGGACTACATCCAGTGGTGTGTTTTGGGGTGTCTGTGAACTTATTATGATTTTAGGCAACCTCTCTGTTAATGGGTGGGGTTGTGTTCCTGTCTTGTTAGTTGTTTGGCATGGGGTGTCCTGCTCTGGAGCTTGCTGGTCATTGAGAGGAGCTAGGTCTTAGCATTGATATGGAGATTTCTGGGAGAGCTCTCACAGATTGATAGTATGTGGGGCCAGGAGGTCTCTGGTGGACCAATGTCCTGCACTCGGCGCTGTCACCTCAGAGGCTCAGGCCTGACAGCCGGCCAGAGCACCAAGACCCTGTCAGCCACACAGCAATCTGACGCTCTCAGTCAGTCTCCGTCAACACTAACCATTGGCTCGCAGGCCGCCACAGGCCAATACATATACTCTTGATGTGGTCAAAGTTGAATGTTAAGGATCAATGGCAGATGAAATGATTTTAGTATAATGAGCATTGTATCAGAATTTAGTTTTTACCTCTTTATTTCTCTACTGTTCATTGATATTAATCTAGTTTTTCTATGTCAACTTTTTTCTGTGTTTTCAAAGGGGAAAAATATATATGTAAGAAATTTGTTTAAAGCAAGAGGAATAATCAAAAAACACTGGCTTTATCCATCGCCTATTTCTAAGCAGGAAGCTGGGTGTTAAAGTTATATTTTGAGCAGATTAGATTAACATTTCTATGTTGTATGACTTCAGTTTGCTTATGGACACTAAAAGCTAGAGATTATTCCTAACAATTTGATTTACTAAAACAAGTCCCTTTATTTCAAGTCCAGTAGTGGTTATTTTTTGCTGGTAGAGGTTGGAAATCAAAAGTCAATGGTGAAAAGAATATTAAAAAAAAGAGTAGTTGTATGTATGTGTATAACTGTTTCACTTTGCTGTACACTTGAATCTAACACAACATTGTAAATCAACTATACTCCAATAAAAATTTTTTAAAAAATTCAGTGGCATTTGGCTCAGAAGGTTACCTCATATATGTATTTTTTTTACTTAAGCAAGACAGGCCTAAGATAAAGTAGCAACAAGAAAGAACTAAGCTCATTGGTATATAAGGAGGAATGTTTAGCTTCAGATCATCATTCAGTGAAGAGTGAAGAATGGAGACCCAGAGAATAAGAAGAATGAGAAGGAAAAAAAAAGGAAGGTGGGAGCACGAAGAGAAAAAAGCGTACAAAATGGTGTGTTCAGTGACAAATTGGGAAATTGAAAGCTTTGGAAAGAGGTGATTAGTAAAAACTTTCAAGGTTCATAAAATAATAAAGATGTCTTAACATAATTTTTGACTATCTTTCAGTATGGTACTTTGTTGTAAAACTTCTCAATTCTGACTTTCTCATCCTGAGGACATTCTGTAAAATCTGCATCACACGAGCTTAGTTGACAACTAATAGGATAAGAAAGATTCAATATTTGGATGACTAGGGAAGAAAAAGTACAGTAGAATAGGAGGTGATGTCCAGAATGGAGATTACAAACTCAGAGGAAGTAATATGTCAGAGCTAGAATTGCTTAGGGGTTACAAATACACCTCTTCCCAAGAATCTCTGAAGATTAGGAAGGGGTTTCCAACATGAATGGGATAGGGCAAAAGCCATTTGTTCAAGGACTTGGCCATCTTCAAGCACACATTTAAGCTAAACTTGGGAGGTCTGCATACTAAATACATACATATTTCAACTGCAGTTCTCTAATTGTACTATTGTAATTTTTCACAACTATGTTGCTATAACTGAATATATTGCAGTTTCACTTCTCCAGATGACTGCCAAAATGTTATTAGAGGGCTGTTGAAGAAATGTATGTAGGATGGGCAATTGCAGAATAGTGTATAACAGGAAAACTCAAACACGCAATATATGTCCTATTAATAGGAGATTGAGCTTACAGTCAATGCCTCTAATTGAAAAATTTGAAGCTCTGTATAGATGAAATGCAATGATAATGAATAATTTAAAGAAAAAAGTAGCAGAATATCTATCATTATATCATTTAAAAAATCATGGAATGTACATAAGAACTTTCACTTGTTCAGCTAGTTATAGTATGAATAGTGACTCCCTCTGAGGGAACGTTCTGGAAAATTCTGTAAATGAGGTAAAAGGGTAAATTATTCTTCACAGTTTACTCATTTTAATCTCATTTTTTTGTTTTTACCACATGTCTGTACTACCTATTCAAATTAACAAAACATAGATAGGAGAAAATTTAAGAATTTAAAACACAAGATTAAAGACATCTCTTTGCAGGCCAGACAGCTTACAGATGTGAGTGTACATGGAAGAGAGGGAGACAAGGTGGGCAGGCTTCTCATTCAGACAAGGAGTTTTCCTCTGTATATATTGCTGGTTGGACCCTGAAGTGTTTCTGCTTCTGATGCCACTGTTTATTCAAGGAGACCATTTTGGTAAATCCCCATTTTTATTTACAACAGCATTAAAATAATCAAGAATGTTTCTAAAAATGGAGAGGAAAACAACAAAATAGCAACAACAACAAAAATACCCAAATAGAAGAGACATGATCTGTACATTTATCTTGCCATACAGATTTGTAAAAGGTTTACTCAGTCATTTGAGGATAAAGTCAGATATACTTAAACTGTAGAACCTCTAGAACCGTAAACTTGCTCAGGAAATTCAGAATTTGGCTTGTGCAATGGATGGAACTGTGCCCCCCCAAATTTTTTTGTTGAGATCTAATCCCCAATTGACTGTGTTGGAGACAGGGCTTTTAGGAGGTAATTAAAGTTAAATTAGGTCATAAGGGTGAGGCCCTCATCCAAGAGGATTGATGGCCTTAGAAATAGAGGAAAAGAGAGAGGTTTTTTTCTCTCTCTCTTCTGCCATGTGAGGACACAGGGAGAAGGCAGCCATCTGCAAGCTAGGAAAGGAGCTCTCACCAGGAACCAAATTGGCTGGTACCTTCATCTTGGACTACCCTGTCTCTAGAGCTTTAAGAAATAAATTTCTGTGGTTTAAGCCACTCATCCATGGCATTTTGTTGTGGCAGCCCAAGCAGACTAATAAAGATTGAAATAAAAATTTTATACTTTACCAACCCAAGGATTAAAAAATCCAACTACAAAGGATTTAAAAAATCCAGCTACCAAAATGGTAAATGATTGGATATGATTAAATATAAAATTGGCATAATTTTAAAATATATCTTTACAATTCAGATGTTTAACATACAGCATGTACTTACTAAGAACCATCTATATGTTATAAGGTAAAATAGACTGCCACCTTCAGGGCCTGCTCAGCCAATCTCATATTCCTACTTTCATCTGATAATGGAGTGCTGCTGCACATGACCAACAGTGTCTGGGTGAGTCAGATAACACTCAGTTCACAATTGGCAGCTCACTTGCCTGGTTCACAATTGGCAGCTCACTTGCCTGGGCCTCACTTGGTGGCCCATGGTTAAGCATTCAGTGTCTGCTAAGGCTTAGCAGCAGACAAAAAGCTGTTTCTCAAAAGTAGAGTAGTTATCCACAGAGGATGGCAGGGCTTTTCTTCTAAACCCTGAGGGACTGCACTGTGATTCACTTATAGGAGCCTGTCAAAGGCTCCAAACAGCTCTCTTTTAGCCACTGCTGGATCGTACGGTCCAATCAACAGAACAACACACAGCAGCCTGGACCTGTGGCAGAGCCTTCTCTTGTTTGGGTCCCCACTCAAAACTAGCAGCTCTTTGGTCCCTTGGTAAATGGGCCAAAATAACACACTCAAATAAGGACTATGTTGTCTCTAAAATCTAAAGATGCCCACGAGCTGTTATGTTATGATTTTTTTTAGTTGTAGAAGGGCCAGATGAAACATCTTATCCTTCCGTTTAGAGGGGATATCTCAACATGTCCCACACCACTGGTCCCCTAGCAATTTCACTTGGGGTAGACTGCTCTGAATCTTTCTTGGATTTATTTTTCACCCTTTGACACACAAATGTCTCATCAATGAATATAGAGTAGTTGCTCGTTCTTGCCCACTAGATGTAATCGGGATAATGTCATCAATGTAATGGATCAGTGTGAGATCCTGTGGAAGGGAAAGATGATCAAGGTTGCAGCAAATTAAATTATGACATAGGGCTAGAGAGTTGATATACCCCAGAGGTAGGATAATGAGGTATATTGCTGGCCTGCCAGCTAAAAGCAAACTATTCCTGGTGATCTTTATCAGCAGGGATGTAAAAAAGATGCATGTGCCAGCTCAGTAGCTGCATACTTGTTACCTAGTAATGTGTTAATTTGCTCAAACAATGAAACCATATCTGGTGAAGTACCTGTAATTGGAGTCACCACTTGGTTATGCTTATTGATAATCTGCTGTCATTCTCCAAGATCCATTTGTTCTCTGTGCAGACCTAAAAGGTAAATTGGATGGGGATGTGGTGAGAATCACCTATAGAGAAGAGCAATCACAGAGCAATTAATTTCTTACAGTAATGTTGGATGATTTGTTTTCTGGACTCTCCCAGGGTGGGTAAGTGGTTCTTAAGTGATAAATCCACTCTAACATTCCAATCTCCTTAAGTCTTTGAATCCCTTCCTCTGTAGAGGAAGTAAACCAAGTCAGGTCCAGCATTTCAACTTCACTTAAAGTGGGCCAGCTTTTTGTCCATGTTAGAGCCAACCAAGCAAACAATCTGATAGAGCCCTCTCTAATTCTCCAAGTTGCAATATTAAATGCATAAATCTCTGTATAGTGGGCCCATATCAAAAAATTTGGCCTGATCCAGCTATGTGTTCCTTCCATCATTATGCCACACCCTTAATGTGGATTCCCACATGTATTCCTCAGATTTCTGTCTATATGAATTAGAAAAATCAAATAGTTTTTGGAGTGTAGCACACTTCCTCTCATGGGTCAAATTTTGTACCTCACTTTTAGGAACCTCCTGAGACTTGAGTCTAGTTATAGGTCTCGGAGCAAAGAGGGGTTGGAAGTTGGTCAGCAGTGTCTTGTAAGGCAAATTCCTCAGTGGAGGCCATTACATTTTCTTCAGGCAATGAGGGGCTGCTGGTATTGCCAAAGAAGACATCAGAATTTAGAGGCTTAATGTCTCCAGTTTCCATATTTCAACTTTCAGTATCCCACACCTTCCCAATCAATGTTCTCACTTTAGCAGTAGACAACCTGTGACCCTGGGAATTTAATTTGCATTATAATTTATGGGATGACATTGTGGGTTTGATTTTTAACAATCTCAGCCATGTGATTATGGGAGATAAGGGTCTCTTTCAGGGCAGATATAGAAGCATTCAGGTCATTTATGTGTCACTTTAGCTGGAAATTCAAATCCCTGAGCTCATCCTTTTCTTTCTCCACTTTGTACAGAGACATTAGGAGCAACCAGCTAATCTCTTTTACTCATTTATTTGACAAAAATATTTGAAGGTATCATATATATATGGTCAATCAAACCCTTGCCTCATAATTGCTTTATTAGGAGGAGTATCCAGTGGTCGTATTTTGTATATGTCTATAGTCATGTCACAAGATGAACTATCAGTGTTCTCTTTGCTCCTGGAAATAGAGATTTTAGTATCTATAAATCTAATCAGTAGAGACCCAGTTCTCAAAACCCCAAAACCAATTCAGAAAACTCATTCTTAAGATTCTATTCCTTACTACTGGTACCAAAATTTGTACCAGGGTTTGAGTCAGGGTTTCCCAGAGAAGCGGAACCACTAGGGTGTGTGTGTGTGTGTGTGTGTGTGTGTTTAGAGAGAGACAGAGAAACAGAGAGAGATAGAGACAGAGAAACGGAGAGATGTTTATTTTAATAAATTGTCTCACATGATTATAGAGGCTTCCAAGTCTACCCCTGCCAGGTAAACCAGTAGGTTGGAGAAGATTTGATGCTGCAGTTCAAGTCCGAAGGCAGTCAGGCTGGAGACCAGAAAAGGGCTGTTGCTGCAATTCGAGTCTGTGAACAGTTCAAGTCTAAAGGTCATCTGCTGGCAGAATTCCTTCTCACTTGGGAGAACTCAGACTTTTGTTTTATTCAGACCTTCAACTGATTAGAAGAGACCTACCCACACTATGAAGGGCAATCTGATTTATTTGAAGTCCATTGATTTAAATGTTAATCTCATCTAAAAACACCCTCACAGAAACATCCAGAATAATATTTGACCAAATATTTGGGCACCATGGCTCAGACAAGTTGACACACAAAATTAACTATCATACCCTACATTAACATGAGACATAAAATTGTGTATTTCTCATTATATACCAAATGCCTTTTTATTTCAATAGGTTTTACTACCTCTAGCAATTTTTCAGGGAAAAATAAATTGTAATTAGTGTTTAAATTATTTTTTTATTCTTCTTTCCCTTACTCTATTGAGTAATATATAGTTTTCATTTCCTCTTTGTATGTAAGTGCCTTTAACACATGTATTAATCAGCTTTTCCTGTGGTAATGAACAATGCCCAATTTCAGTGGCTTACAGAAACAAATTTTTATTTCCTCCTCTGGTGTCTGCATCTCTGTAGGGCTCAGCTGGACTCCACAATTTCATTCATTTTAGGACACAGGATGAAGAAATGTCTGCTCTCTGGACATAATATTGTTATTGAAGAGAGCTCAAGAGGGACAAGCATAAGGTGATACATCTTAAAGTATCTTCTTGTACTGAATACAATGCTCTTCTTATCTGATTCTGTTGGTCAGGGTCATTTTTATGGGCAAGATCGGGGTTGATGAGGTGGGAATGCACATTGTTTCTACTCTACTAGAATGCATCAGAGTCACATAGCAAAGGGCAAGGACATATAATACTATTATCAACAAGTAGCAAGACTTGTGAATAATAATCCAATCTATGACAATGTCACTAAAGAAATGCATTGCACTCAGATCAATAACATCTTAATAACTAGGAGGCAAATCTTTTCCAATTCACCCTGGTTTCTGTGCTGAAAGAAACATTTTTTCACATTAATTTATGGTGGAGGCATGAACATCATTATTAACATGGCTAATTTTTAATACACTCCAAAATAATTTTGTCCGGGGGAAGATTATGAAAAATCTGAAGCAAAGGCACATAATAAATTTATTATCAGTAACCATTTTTTTTTCTTGTATATTTACATTGCTTCAGGCTCTTTTACATGCTTAACTTGCATGTTCTTATTAATTGTCATAAGGAATTACTTTTCTTATCTCCATTTTAAAGAAGAGAAGCAGGAAACAAAAGTTTACCCAAGGCCTATGACTAGGTAGGAAATAGCAGAATTAGAATTCAACTTCAAGCATGTAAGAGCCATAGTATTGATATAAAACAGTTACTGCTGTAATATAGCACAGGAAATAAATCCTATCTTATGTTTAAAATAATAAAGACCACTGTATGTTTTCTTATTCAGAAAGCTTAATAAAAACTTAGAAAATATGTATTTAAATCATTTAACTCATGCAGATGATTTCTTCTAAAAAGAGTATGAAAATGTAGATGCATAGATTCTCAAGATAACTTTTTCTAAAATCTTTGAAAGCATTAACAAACTTAATTTAGAAGGCTGTGTTTCACATAAGGATATGATATTAGAGTGATGGATTTTACATTCACAGATTTAAATTTAGGCTATAGATAATTTGACCTAATCAGAATCAACAAGAGTTCTTTTTAAAGACAATCCTATCAGTCATCTCATCAGTTTCTGTCAGATATCCATGCTATGAATTTCTCTCTGTCACGTACATACATTGAGACAAAAACATCAGTGGTATATGTTTTCAGTAAAATGATCTTTAGAAAGTTAAATTTTAGCATGTGGTTTGATAAGGGATTGTTTTTAAAGCACTAGTTTTCAAAAAAAAAAGCTAACAGAAACATATTTCATTATAGAAATCAAAATCAGAATCTTATGTGACAATATATGTTATACCCATCTAAATCTACTAAATTTTATAGAACGTGCAAGTTGAGTTATGTATTGCCTACAATGGGACTATAATGACCTAAGTATCTTTCAGTTAGAGTGAGAAAGTATGTTTTGGGATATTTAAAAATATGCATATATATAAATATATCTAAACCAATAGATACTTTATAATATCCTATTGGAATAATTACAAGAAACCTTTCTTCTGACATGCCTAGCATATCTGTTGAACACCTGGATCCTCATATCAAATAAACAGCTGTATTTGCAACAGTTTCTCAGTTCCCTACTAGGTAGTACACAAGAAAAAAATGTTAAAAGCATATAAAATAGCAGTAAACATTCACTTAGAGATGAGAAGTGACTTACACAATGTCTCAAAGTGATAGTGGGGATGGGTATAGAAAACTGGGGTGTCGAATAAGCAGATTATGTGTAATAGTATCTGTGTATAATACAAAGATTAATTTTTGCTTACTTCTAAACAGTTCTAAAATATTTTTGATGACAGGCTCACTTTTGCGTCTATATATACACATTATAATTCCTATCATACAATTTAAATGGGTTTAATAAATATGTGTGAACAGCTCCACAAAACACTGATCATGTATGCATCTGCTCAAAATGATGCAGCATGGTAGCATTCCTATAAAGGGAAAAGTGGGTTTATTTGATTGGCTGCAAATCCTTTCATAGAAAGTTAACATTTGAGGGAAAACATGCATTATATTTTATTATTACATCAAGTCAAGTAAGTGTCCGTCAAAAGAACACAACTGAAAATTGTAAAGCATGAAACATTCTCTTATATAGTACAGAAGCCAATTCCCTGTCCATTTACTTGCCAGGACTCAGCATTACTTGTCAAGAATCAGCATTACTTGTCAAGAGTCAATGATGACTCCTTCAAGTTTAAATCCTCACTGGCCTTGCTTGCAGTGAAGCAGGAGATGGAAGAATCTAGGATGAGTTGGGAATTTGAAAAGCCAAAACACTATGCCTCTGACACTTGTATTTCTGTATACACCTTGGCCTTTGATGTTGCTAATATGTATACAATGATGCTGTATATGTATATGTATATACATATAATGTATCATATATATATGGGAAAGGATAAATATATGAGACCTTCAGCACATTTCTAAGTGCACAATGCAGTACTGCCAACTATAAGCACAATGTTTTTCAGCAGACCTCTATAACTTCTTTAACTTGTGTTACTGGGCCCTCTCCAGATTCTTGGACAGCAGTACCACAGAAATGAATATCACTCCCACAGGATCCTTAGGCAAGCAAAGCTTTTCATTGAAAAGATAGCTTGTGCACAAAGGAGAAGGCAGAAAAGAGTGCCAACTCCCCAAGGACTTTCAGGGAAGAGGTTTTAAAGGTAGTGTGAGGGAGGGGGCTAGAGGTGCCTGATCAGCATATGCTCAGTTCTCAGATTGGTTGGCATCAGGTGAAGTTCTGAGCATCATCAGCCTGCTGGCTTCAGCTGGTCTGGGGTCTACATGCTTGCAGTCAGCAGTTTTCATCTGGTGGGGTCTGCTTCCTGCAAAAACAACTTAGGACTGTGTGTCAGGCCTTCATCTGTATCCCTCAGGGGACTGGGAGTTCAGTGATTCTACTAGGTGGTGGATTTATAGTCCTGCTTTTGTCGTTTGGAATTTATGTACATACATTGGTGGAACAGAGATAGAGTTAATCTTTTACTCTTGTGGGTCTTCGGTTATTGTCTCTGAAACCTAAGCCTTTAGGCACTTTGTTTTACTGGGCCTGTCAAGTCTGCTGGCTCAAGGCTCTTCCCTTAGTTCTTTTCCAAAATGGCTGTACTCTTGTCTTCTTGTCTTACTTGTATAACCGAAACTCTTACCAAGCCCAAGCTCTTACTGTTCACAACACGGCAGGCCAATAAATCGAGAGACAAGTTGTTGGGGCAAGGAATGACCACTATTCAGAAAGCCAGCAGACCAAGAAGGTCGTGGACTAGTGTCCCAAAGAACCATCTTACCTGAGTTAGAATTCAGGCTTCATTTGTACTAAAAGGGGAGGGGGTGTGGCTGGTTGTTGGAAACTTTCCGGTGTCAGAATCATTTGGAGATTGGGATTGACATATATGCACTACTATGCATAAAATAGATAACTAATGAGAACCTACTGTATAGCACAGGGAACTCTACCCAGTGCTCTGTGGTGACCTAAATGGGAAGGAAATCCAAAAAAAGAGGGGATATATGTATACATATAGCTGATTCACTTCTCTGTACAGCAGAAACTAACACAACATTGTAAAGCAACTATACCCCAATTTTAAAAAAAAATCATTTGTTCTTGCAGCTGTCTGGGTAGGTCTCATCACAATTATTCTGCAAACCTCCAACAAGACAAATGTTATCCTCTGTTCTGCAACTTTTTATCTTTATATGAATGAAAAGTGTTATACCTTTAAAGGTCAAGCCTGGGAGGCAGAGTTTTGAGAATGGGCTATCATGTATACTTCAGACTATAGGCAGCATCCTTTTACAAAGGTGCAGAGCCAGCCTGACTAAGCACAAGCAACAGAGCACAAAGGTTAGAGCTAAAGGAATAGATCCAATATGGAGTCAGGTTTCTCAAAACTTAGTACCCCTTGAACAGCAACTTGCAATTTCCTCCTCACCCTAGCTCCTGCCAATGACCGTCTTACTTTCTGCTTCTATGAGTTTGATTATATTAGATTTCTCATATACGCAACTAGGCAGATGCTGCTAATATTTACTCCATCTTTGGAAATTTATCTTCTGAAAAAAATCTGAAATGTGTAACTTAATGATACTCATTGGATATTTTTGAAAATATTTTTCTCCCATTTTTTATTTGTCATAAGAGGAGGCATGAGAAAAATTCTTCAGAATCAAAACACATTGAAACCAGATTTCTTTATAATTAGAGATATTCATTAAAATTTAGTATTGTATTATACATTTTATTTATTTATTTTTAACATCTTTATTGGAGTATAATTGCTTTACAATGATGGGTTAGTTTCTGCTTTATAACAAAGTGAATCAGCTATCCATGTACATACATCCCCATATTTCCTCCCTCTTGCATCTCCCTCCCACCCTCCCTATCCCACCCCTCTAGGTGGACACAAAGCACCAAACTGATCTCCCTGTGCTATGTGGCTGCTTCCCACTAGCTATCTATTTTACATTTGGTAGTGTATATATGTCCAGAAGAAATGAAATTAAATTATTTGTAGTGAGGTGGATGGACCTAGACACTGTCATACAGAGTGAAGTAAGTCAGAAAGAGAAAAACAAATACCATATGCTAACACATATATATGGAATCTAAAAAAAAAAATGGTTCTGAAGAACCTAGGGGCAGGACAGGAATAAAGACACAGATGTAGAGAATGGACTTGAGGACACGGGAAGGGGGAAGGGTAAGCTGAGAAGAAGTGAGATAGTGGCATGGACACATATACACTACCAAGTGTGTTATACATTTTAAACAAATATTTTATTTTATTGATTGTAAGCTGCATTTTCTAAGACTGCTATAATAAAGTATATCACAGACTGGGCAGCTAAACAACAGAAATTTATTTCCTCACATTTATGGAAGCTAGAAGTCCAAGATCAGGGTATAAGCAGGGTTAGTTTCTTATGAGAGCCTCTCTCCTTGGTTTGTAGATGACTGTCTTCTTCTGGTGTTCACATGGTCTTCCCTCTGTGTGTATCTGTGTCTGTGATAAGAATCTCCTCATCTTGTAAGGACACTAATTATATTGGATTAGGATCCACCCCCATTAAACTCATTTAACCTTAATTACCTCTTTGAAGACTCTATTCCCAAATATAGTCACTTTCTGAAGTATGGGGAATTAGGGCTTCAGCATATGAATTTGAGGGGGAACACAGTTCAGCCCATGACATTGATCTCATTAAAATATATTGATTTGTTATTGATTTTTTAAGTATATGTAAAAATTGAAATTTATGGAACAATATTTAATATATTCTGTTTTCTATTCAGGTGCCCATTATAAATGATAGGTCATGGAGGAATATATTCTATAAAAGTAAGACAAATATTGTAAAAAATAAGAGAAAGGAAAATATTATTTTCTTTAAGTAGCGAATGTATTATAATAGTGTCTCTATTCCTGATTACATTAAGCATAGGTCTTTTTTTCCTGTCCCTTTCTCTCTTTGGAAAGTTTTCCGCCTCTAATTTATATTAGTATATCAACTTTAATAATTACCTCAATCCTAATGATTGTCATATACATTCCTCCAGCTTCAACTTTAACTCTTTTTCTTTTTTTATTTTAATTTTTATTGACGTGTAGTTGCTTTACAATGTTGTGTTAGTTTCTACTGTGCAGCAAAGTGAATCAGCTATACATATACATATATCACCTCTTTTTTGGATTTCCTTCCCATTTAGGTCACCACAGAGCATTGAGAAGAGTTCCCTGTGCTATACAGTAGGTTCTCATTAGTTATCTATTTTATACATAGTATTGATAGTGTATATATGTCAGTCACAGTCTTCCAATTCATCCCACCCCCTTTCCCCCTTGGTAGCCATATGTTTGTTCTCTACGTCCGTGTCTCTATTTCTGCTTTGTATATAAGATCATTTATACAAATTTTTTCAGATTCCACCTATATGAGTTAATATATGATATTTGTTTTTCTCTTTCTGACTTACTTCACTCTGTATGACAGTCTCTAGGTCCATCCACATCTCTACAGATGACCCAATTTCTTTCCTTTTTATGGCTAAGAAATATTCCACTGTATACACGTACCACATCTTCTTTATCAACTTTAACTCTTATTCTTATTTTAAGTCCCTTTCCATATATTGTCACTTAAAGTACCTTGCTGGTATTTCAACTGTAATATGGGTAAAATGAACTCATCGTATTCTTCTTCCAGATTTTCCTCCTGACAGATCAATGCAGTTTCCTCTTATTTTCGCTCTCTTTTTAAATATCAGTTTAAAAGTAGATTTTCAAGCATAGTTTTATAATTTGTATTTTATCTTCTTTTTCCTCATTTATACAAGCAACCTCTAAATTGTACTATGGAAGTTTATTTCTTCTTGTTTATTTTCATTGTTGCCTCTAGCCTAGCACAGGCTATTCTACCTTGTCCTTCAACTTCTTTACAAGCCTCTTAAGCAGCCTCTTAAATTATGATCTCTTTATCATATTCATGATGAGACTTCTTCCAATTATTTATCTGACTCTTATCTTTAGCAGAATATTTCATGACTATGTTACTTACCTCCTTGAAACATGCTGCTTATGGGAAAGTATACAGACAGTATTGGCATTCACAGTCCTCCACATTTTGAGGGCATTCTAAACAGCAGATAATCTATCTTTTATTTTCATTGTTCTATCTTAAGCTTGCCATTTAAAAAACTGAAATCTTTAGTTACTGTGATAGTTGTCTGTTTCTGTGTGCAAATGTTGCACAGACTTAGTGGCTTAAATTAACCAAGATTTGTTTATCTCAGTTTCTGTGAGTCAGGAGTCTGGGAAAAGCTTAGTTAAGTCCTCTGCTTCAAAGTCTAACAAGGCTGAATTCCAAGTGTTGACCAGGGTTGCAGTCTCATCTAAGGCGCAACTTGGGAAGAATCTGTTTCCAAGATTACATGGTTGTTAGCAACGTTCAGTTTCTTGCAGGATCCTGGGCTGAAGACCACATTTTCTTGCTAGCTGTTGACTGGAAGCTGCCTTCAGAATCTTGGCTGTGGCCCTTTCCAAAGGCAGTACACAACATGGCAGCTTGAGACTCAAGAGCTAGCGAGGAAAATAGAATCATCTAATAATATGATTGACACTCATGCAAAATAATCATGTACAGTTAGTCAATATGTGCATCCTATCACATTTGCTCTGTAATATTGGGTAGAAGCAAGTCTCAGATCCCACCCACACTCAAGGGGGGAGGATCACACAAGGACATGAACACGATGAGATGGGTCTCATGGGAACCATTGTAAGCTCTGTCTGTCACAGCCAACTTTATGGAAACCATGTCCTTTCTTTACGGTAATACTTAACTCGCCATGTTGACTTACCCTGATATTTTGTTTTTTCACCTCTCCCTCTATGTTAATATATCCATATCTTTCTCTTCAGAAAGCACCCTCTAACCATTATAATCACAAAACTATCAAGGAAGTTATTGTAGCAAGCAGTCATTTGACAATTTGACACTTAAATAAACATAAGAACTTTATATGATATTTTTACCTATCTATTATTTGTCTAGCCTTACTAAGAAAAGAAAAGGTGAATATTTTTCATAAGAAAAATGTCTCTCTGCCATATACTTTTCTAAGATACTGTTAATAATCTTCTTTCAGTACCTAATATGATCAGGTTCATATGTTTATAATATAAGCAACTTGAGAGAAACTTATAAACTTCATAGGGGCACATTATAGATATGTAGCAATAATGTTTTAAATGCTTATGATTGAGCGAGTCAAGTCTGAGTAACAGGTGATTAGATACAGAGTGCAGAATTACTTTTACCAAACAGTTTAATGTGATTGTGTAATATAATCTGCATAAAAAGCTATGTTGGGAAGATGAATATTTCAAGTGTAGCTTAATGGCTACTAATCCAACATGATAAATATTACTTTTGACATAAAGAAATGCACTACTTGGTAAATATTTCTTGCTGATTAAATGGAGTCTTTAAATTAAATTCAGCATCAAATACCACTTTTTCCTTTTTTTCTTTAATAGTAATTTGTTTCCAGAGTTTATTAGTGATTTTAAATTGCTGTTGAAACTTAATCTAAGATGAGAGAATCATGTTTTCAGAATATAAAATAATGACATATTATAAGCTTGGTAATAAAAAAGCAAATCCTTTCAGTTCAAAAACATCACATTTAATAGCTTGCAATCTAAAGGAAGAGTATGGCTGCCAGACAAATTACTAACACTTCTATATTGAGCTGTGACATGAATTTGTTAGTGGTTGCCAACAGATATTTATGTAAATGTGATGCCTAGCACCTCATATTATCTAAAACTGTGTATTTTTGATCATTCAGCATGTATTTTCTTACAATTATTTGTCTGCTTTAGCACATGAGTGAATATCAGTTGTATAAAATTGTTAGTATATTAAATATAATGTGTTTGCTAGATATATGAAAAGTAGACTCTATGATTAAAATGATTTTTTTTACAGGGTTAGATACCAAAATGAAATTCTTACAATAGTAATACTTCAGTTGAATTGGTTTATAAATGTCATGTTAGCTATAAGGCAATGAATTGTGTAATGGTTTTTAGAAATATTTTTTTCCAAGTCATGTAAAGCACTTCAGAGGTGAAGTTTCAAAGTCATGCAAACTTTTTATCAGACTAGTATTAGTGGAGGATTCAAATAAGTTTTCAACATTTGTTAGGATTTAAATGTATGCCCCCAAAGTATATGATTTTTAGATAAGGAAGATTCTAATATCTATGCAAGGAACATAAATTTGAAGACTTGAAACAAATTGATAGTTCAAGAACAGAGATATTATTGACTCATTAACTGGTGTCATTTAATAACTAAGTTAAGTATATTGAATAACCATAATAGGAAAGATTATATGCAACACTCTTGAGGCGATGCAATAATGGATATGTTATTTCTTTTTTTCTTACCAACTTAAAATAAGAACTGGATTTGAATAAATGAATTCAAGTGGATAAAGTACAAAGCTCTAAAGAGTACAGTCATAGTAGTGATCAGAATGCAATGCTATGAGGATTAGTAAGACTAAACAATTTCTAGATGGGGAAGTCATGAAAACTGTACTGGAAATAAAAAGGATTTGTCCTGCACCTAGAAAGTTTGATTTTAATATTAAGTTACACAGAATATAGAGAAACAGAAACTTCAAGCAGAAACATGGGTATGAGCAATATTTTTGAAAAAAAGAAAGCTTGAGAGTTATGTAAATCTGTATTGTAATTTTGCCCCATTGGTCAGCCCTTCTTGTGTCCACACCCTTTGCCATATGTATGACCTTGAAGCTCTTTCCACTAAAGATGTTCATTATGCTCTTGACTTTGGCTTCCTATCCTTGACTTGTATTCACTTGACTTGTTCTTATGCCATGCCATTAGGACTACACACTTGGGCGATGATGCCGATTTCAAGAGGAGAATAAAAGGCACATAGAGCAAAGAAGCCTCAGATAAGCCAACTGTCTCCAAGCTGACCCACAGATACATGCTTGAACCCATCTGTGATTTTAGAGCAGTCTATCTGACCCATTTCCCTCAGTTGACTTTATGCTGACATATGGATACATAAGTGAAAATAAATATTTTTATTTTCAGTCACTGAGTTTAGGGGTATTTGATACACAAAATTTCTTAACAGGTTTAAAATGTGATACTGGAAGTTAGAATACAGCTGTAATAAAAAGTCCATGACACATGTCACTCTCATTAGAACCACAGAAACAATGGATGCTTGGAGAAATAGTGAAGAAATTGTTTGAGACAAAAAAAAAAAAAAATGTTGGCCTTTATTATTTAGTCGTGAAACAGTAAAATTAAATCTATAATAACTTGAAAGACTAAAAATGTATATAATATAATGTCAACAGAGCCATGGTTTTTAGGTAGAATATTTGAAAATGAATTGTTTCTTTTTAGCTGCATATGATAAGGTACAAAAAGCAATCTTATCTTCAGAAAATAAAATAAAACTACTTCTCATATCCAGACCCTTCAGTAAGTTAAAGACCTTCAAATTCAATTGCAGCATGTGGTCCTAGACCAAATACAAGGTATTACCCATTATTATATGGTTTCCAGGTAAAAATATGTAGCTCACATAAAGGTGGACTCTAGTAGTCTCTTTAACTAGGAAAGAAGGGACTCTAAGAAGGGCATTATTCCATAGTAGCCTGATATTTTTTATTGTTACAGAGGAGAGAAGCATATATCTAATAGAATATTTAGCTATGGCTTTTGTCTAATGGACTAAGTAGAATCGAATATACAGAAAACCATACTGCTTCTAGAAAGCGTTGTTGCAAAAGTTATCTACATCTGACCAAATAGATGACTGAAATGTCTTCGAAATGAAATGTTCTCTGGAATCTGAACATTCTAAAGGCAGAAAGCAGGATTAAAATATTTACCTGCCCCCAAATAGGTAATATTGTTCAATGTTCTCTTTATAGGTGACTGAAGATAATAACATAAAAATTCTTGGAGAACAATGAACAGAGACAATACTATTGAGTAAAACTAGGGCCTAGTTAAGAAATATCCTCTATTCCCATTGTAGGAGCACCTGCCAACCCTTACTCAGCAAGATTTCAGAATTTCTAAGAATCAGTGACTGTTATTACATCTCCCACTATTCTTTATGTTGAATGAGAGTTTGTTGTAGTTTTTTTCTTTGTGCTTTAACATTTTTGTGGGGTGTGTGGAGAAGGAGGGCACAAAACTTGCTTGTTTAGTCCATAGGCCACCTGATCAAGAGGTGTCATATTTGAATCTGATACAGTTGAGAACAACCTGAATTTTGAGTCTCACCACATGACTGTTGAGTGGACTGGGAGTCTTGGAGTGAGCGCAGGTTACGTGTAGGAGGGGCCTAACTCCTTGTGACTAAGGGAGTACTTGGTGGACTACATTGTTGGTTCTAACTATTCCCTGCACATACCTCTGTTGTAGAATATATTTCCTCCTCCTTCACTTTCAGCTTGGCAATGTGACTTGCTTTGATCCATAGAATTAGGCAGAAGTGACAGGTTTCTAGTTTTGAGTTTAGATCTTAATAGTCCTTGTCTGCTGTACTTGCTGTCTTTGCATATGCTAGCACCATGAGGAAGGGAAAAAAAAAAAAAGCTTTTTGACCTTAAGCCTATAGTTACTGTAGGAGAATTAAGAAATGAGAATCAGAGTAGTCTCAGATGAGTCACATCATCCAAGCCTAGAAATAAGAAAGTATATTTATTTCAATCCTATGCATTTTTGGGTGGTTTGGTATACCACATTAAGAAATAGCTAGGAGATGGTACCCAACATACACATCTACTAGTTGGCTTTGAGTTCAGCTAGTGTAGATTGGATTAATTGGAGAGACTGGAGAGACTGCTTCACAAATCTATTATCCTCCTTGGGCCATTTATTAAAGTATTAAAGTTGTGAATTTGCATATTGTTCATTTTATTTCTGTCAGTTTATCATTATATTTATATTTTCAGGTCTCTAAACTAATTTTTCACATAGAAAAATGTTTCCCGTATAGAACAGAAAGTTCCTATACACCCTTCAGAGAATTTATCCTAATATTAATATCTTATACAACCATAGTATAATTGTCAAAACCAACAAATTGATATTGATAATGCTATTAATTTAAATTTTATTCAGCAATACTCTATTTTTGTTTTCTTAACCATCACCAATTAATTTTATTTATTTTTATTTATTTTTTTAACGTCTTTATTGGAGTATAATTGCTTTACAATAGTGTGTTAGTTTCTGCTGTATAACAAAGTTAATCAGTTATACATATACATATGTTCCCATATCTCTTCCCTCTTGCGTCTCCCTCCTCCCACCCTCCCTATCCCACCCCTCTAGGTGGTCAAAAAGCAACGAGCTGATCTCCCTGTGCTATGCGGCTGCTTCCCACTAGCTATCTATTTTACGTTTGGTAGTGTATATATGTCCATGCCACTCTCTCACTTTGTCACAGCTTACCCTTCCCCCTCCCCATATCCTCAAGTCCATTCTCTAGTAGGTCTGTGTCTTTATTCCCGTCTTGCCCCTAGGTTCTTCATGACCTTTTTTTTTTTTTCTCTTAGATTCCATATATATGTGTTAGCCTACGGTATTTGTTTTTCTCTTTCTGACTTACTTCACTCTGTGTGACAGACTCTAGGTCCATCCACCTCACTACAAATAACTCAATTTCGTTTTTTTTTTATGGATGAGTAATATTCCATTGTATATATGTGCCACATCTTCTTTATCCATTCATCTCTTGATGGACACTTAGGTTGCTTCCATGTCCTGGCTATTGTAAATAGAGCTGCAGTGAACATTTTGTACATGACTCTTTTTGAATTATGGTTTTCTCAGGGTATATGCCCAGTAGTAGGATTGCTGGGTCATATGGTAGTTCTATTTGTAGTTTTTTAAGGAACCTCCATACTGTTCTCCATAGTGGCTGTATCAATTTACATTCCCACCAACAGTGCAAGACAGTTCCCTTTTCTCCACACCCTCTCCAGCATTTATTGTTTGTAGATTTTTTGATGATGGCCATTCTGACCAGTGTGAGATGATATCTCATTGTAGTTTTGATTTACATTTCTCTAATGATTACTGATGTTGAGCATTCTTTCATGTGTTTGTTGGCAATCTGTATATGTTCTTTGGAGAAATGTCTGTTTAGGTCTTCGGCCCATTTTTGGATTGGGTTGTTTTTTTTTTTGATATTGAGCTGCATGAGCTGTTTGTAAATTTTGGAGATTCATCCTTTGTCAGTTGCTTCATTTGCAAAAAATTTTCTCCCATTCTGAGCGTTGTATTTTTGTCTTGTTTATGTTTTCCTTTGCTGTACAAAAACTTTTAAGTTTCATTAGGTCCCATTTTTTAATTTTTGTTTTTATTGCCATTTCTCTAGGAGGTGGGTTGCAAAGGATCTTGCTGTGATTTATGTCATTGAGTGTTCTGCCTATGTTTTCCTCTAAGAGTTTTATAGGGTCTGGCCTTACATTTAGGTCTTTAATCCATTTTGAGTTTATTTTTGTGTATGGTGTTAGGGAGTGTTCTAATTTCATACGTTTAACAGTACCTGTCCAGTTTTCCCAGCACCACTTATTAAAGAGGCTGTCTTTTCTCCACTGCATATTCTTGCCTCCTTTATAAAAGATAAGCGGACCATATGTGCGTGGGTTGATCTCTGGGCTTTCTATCCTGTTCCATTGATCTATATTTCTATTTTTGTGCCAGTACCATACTGTCTGGTTTACTGTAGCTTTGTAGTATAGTCTGAAGTCAGGGAGTCTGATTCTTCCAGCTCCGTTTTTCTTTCTCAAGATTGCTTTGGCTATTCGGGGTCTTTTGTGTTTCCATAGAAATTGTGAAATACTTTGTTCTAGTTCTGTGAAAAATGCCAGTGGTAGTTTGATAGGGATTGCATTGAATCTGTAGATTGCTTTGGGTAGTAGAGTCATTTTCACAATGTTGATTCTTCCAATCCAAGAACATGGTATATCTCTCCATCTATTTGTATCATCTTTAATTTCTTTCATCAGTGTCTTATAATTTTCTGCATAAAGGTCTTTTGTCTCCTTAGGTAGGTTTATTCCTAGAGATTTTATTCTTTTTGTTACAATGGTAAATGGGAGTGTTATCTTAATTTCACTTTCAGATTTTTCATCATTACTGTATAGGAGTGCTAGAGATTTCTGTGCATTAATTTTGTATCCTGCTACTTTACCAAATTTATTGATTAGCTCTAGTAGTTTTCTGGTAGCATCTTTAGGATTCCCTATGTATAGTATCATGTCATCTGCAAACAGTGACCGCTTTACTTCTTCTTTTTCCGATTTGGATTCCTTTTATTTCTTTTTCTTCTCTGATTGCTGTGCCTAAAACTTGCAAAACTATGTTGAATAATGGTGGTGAGAGTAGGAAACCTTGCATTGTTCCTGATCTTAGTGGAAATGGTTTCAGTTTTTCACCATTGAGGACAATGTTGGCTGTGGGTTTGTCATATATGGCCTTTATTATGTTGAGGAAAGTTCCCTCTATGCCTACTTTCTGGAGAGTTTTTATCATAAATGGGTGTTGAATTTTGTCGAAAGCTTTCTCTGCATCTATTGAGATGATCATATGGTTTTTCTCTTTCAATTTGTTAATATGGTGTATCACATTTATTGATTTGCATATATTGAAGAATCCTTGCATTCCGGGGATAAACCCCACTTGATCATGGTGTTTGATCCTTTTAATGTGTTGTTGGATTCTGTTTGCTAGTACTTTGTTGAGGATTTTTGCATGTATGTTCATCAGTGATATTGGCCTGTAGTTTTCTTTCTTTGTGACATCTTTGTCTGGTTTCAGTATCAGGGTGATGGTGGCCTCGTAGAAAGAGTTTGGGAGTGATCCTTCCTCTGCTATGTTTTGGAAGAGTTTGAGAAGGATAGGTGTTAGCTCTTCTCTAAATGTTTGATAGAATTCACCTGTGAAGCCATCTGGTCCTGGGCTTTTGTTTGTTGGAAGATTTTTAATCACAGTTTCAATTTCAGTGCTTGTGATTGGTCTGTTCATATTTTCTATTTCTTCCTGGTTCAGTCTCGGCAGGTTGTGCATTTCTAAGAATTTGTCCATTTCTTCCAGGTTGTCCATATTATTGGCATAGAGTTGCTTGTAGTACTCTCTCATGATCCTTTGTATTTCTGCAGTGTCAGTGGTTACTTCTCCTTTTTCATTTCTAATTCTATTGATTTGAGTCTTCTCCCTTTTTTTCTTGATGAGTTTGGCTAATGGTTTATCAATTTTGTTTATCTTCTCAGAGAACCAGCTTTTAGTTTTATTGATCTTTGCTATCGTTTACTTCATTTATTTTTCATTTATTTCTGATCTGATCTTTATGATTTCTTTCCTTCTGCTAACTTCGGGGTTTTTTTGTTCTTCTTTCTCTAATTGCTTTAAGTGTAATGTTAGGTTGTTTATTTGAGATGTTTCTTGTTTCTTAAGGTAGGATTGTATTGCTATAAACTTCCCTCTTAGAACTGCTTTTGCTGCATCCCATAGGTCATCGTGTTTTCATTGTCATTTGTTTCTAGGCATTTTTTGGTTTCCTCTTTGATTTCTTCAGTGATCTGTTGGTTATTAAGTAGTGTATTGTTTAGCCTCCATGTGTTTGTATTTTTTACAGATTTTTTCCTGTAATTTATATCTAGTCTTATAGCGTTATGGTCAGAAAAGATACTTGATACAATTTCAATTTTCTTAAATTTACCAAGGCTTGATTTGTGACCCAAGATATGATCTATCCTGGAGAATGTTCCCTGAGCACTTGAGAAGAATGTGTATTCTGTTGTTTTTGGCTGGAATGTCCTATAAATATCAATTAAGTCCATCTTGTTTAATGTATCATTTAAAGCTTGTGTTTCCTTATTTATTTTCATGTTGGATGATCTGGCCATTGGTGAAAGTGGGGTGTTAGAATTCCCCTACTATGATTGTGTTACTGTCGATTTCCCCTTTTATGGCTGTTAGTATTTGCCTTATGTATTGAGGAGCTCCTATGTTGGATGCATAAATATTTACAATTGTTATATCTTCTTCTTGGATTGATCCCTTGATCATTATGGTAGTGCCCTTCTTTGCCTCTTGTAATAGTCTTTATTTTAAAGTCTATTTTGTCTGATATGAGAATTGCTACTCCAGCTTTATTTTAATTTCCATTTGCATGGAATATCTTTTTCCATCCCCTCACTTTCAGTCTGTATGTGTCCCTAGGTCTGAAGTGGTTCTCTTACAGACAGCGTATATACAGATCTTGTTTTTTTATCCATTCAGCCTGTCTGTTTCTTTTGGTTGGAGCATTTAATCCATTTACATTTAAGGTAATTATCGATATGGATATTCCTATTACCATTTTCCTACTTGTTTTGGGTTTTTTATTGTAGGTCTTTTCCTTCCCTTGTGTTTCCTGCCTAGAGTAGTTCCTTTAGCATTTGTTGTAAATCTGGTTTGGTGGTGCTGAATTCTCTTAGCTTTTGTTTGTCTCTAAAGGTTTTAATTTCTCCGTCAAATCTGAATGAGATCCTTGCTGGGTAGAGTAATCTTGGTTGTAGGGTTTTCTCCTTCATCACTTTAAATATGTCCTGCCACTCCCTTCTGGCTTGCAGAGTTTCTGCTGAAAGATCAGCTGTTAACCTTTTGGGGATTCCCTTGTGTGTTATTTGTTGCTTTTCCCTTGCTGCTTTTTATATTTTTTCTTTGTATTTAATTTTTGATAGTTTGATTAAAATGTGTCTTGGCATGTTTCTCTTTGGATTTATCCTGTATGCGACTCTCTATGCTTCCTGGACTTGATTGACTATTTCCTTTCCTATGTTCAGGATGTTTTCAACTATAATCTCTTCAAATATTTTCTCAGACCCTTTCTTTTTCTTTTCTTCTTCTGAGACCCCTATAATTCGAATGTTGTTGCACTTAATGTTGTCCCAGAGGTCTCTGAGACTGTCCTCAATTCTTTTCATTCTTGTTTCTTTATTCAGCTCTGCAGTAGTTATTTCCACTATTTTATCTTCCGGGTCACTTATCCGTTCTTCTACCTCAGTGATTCTGCTATTGATCCCTTCTAGACAGTTTTAAATTTCATTTATTGTGTTGTTCATCACTGTTTGTTTGCTCTTTAGTTCTTTTAGGTCCTTGTTAAATGTTTCTTGTATTTTCTCTATTCTATTTCCAAGATTTTGGATCATCTTTACTATCATTATTCTGAATTCTTTTTCAGGTAGACTGCCTATTTCCTCTTCATTTGTTAGGTCTGGTGGGTTTTTGCCTTGCTCCTTCATCTGCTGAGTTTTTTTCTGTCTTCTCATTTTGCTTAACTTACTGTGTTTGGGGTCTCTTTTTCACAGGCTACAGGTTCGTAGTTCCTGTTGTTTTTGGTGTCTGTCCCCAGTGGCTAAGGTTGGTTCAGTGGGTTGTGTAGGCTTCCTGGTGGAGGGGACTAGTGCCTGTGTTCTGGTGGATGAGGCTGGATCTTGTCTTTCTGGTGGGCAGGTCCACATCTGGTGGTGTGTTTTGGGGTGTCTGTGGCCTTATTATGATTTTAAGCAGCCTCTCTGCTAATGGATGGGGTTGTGTTCCTGTCTTGCTGGTTGTTTGTCATAGGGTGTCCAGCACTGTAGCTTGCTGGTCATTGAGTGAAGCTGGTGTTGGCGTTGAGATGGAGATCTCTGGGAGATTTTCGCCATTTGATATTATGTGGAGCTGGGAGGTCTCTTGTGGACCAGTGTCCTGAAGTTGGCTCTCCCACCTTAGTGGCACAGCCCTGACACCTGGCTGGAGCAGCAAGAGCCCGTCTTCCACACGGCTCAGAATAAAAGGGAGAAAAAAAAGAAAGAAAGAAGAAGGTAAAATAAAATAAAGTTATTAAAATAAAAAATAAAAAATAATGAAGAAAAAATTTTTAAAAAGTAATAAAAAAAAAAACTGGACAGACAGAACCCTAGGACAAATGGTAAAAGCAAAGCTATACAGACAAAATCACACACACAAGCATACACACACACACTCACAAAAAGAGAAAACGGGGAAAATATATATATATCTTTGCTCCCAAAGTCCACCTCCTCAATTTGGGATGATTCGTTGTCTATTCAGGTATTCCACAGATGCAGGGTATATCACACTGCTTGTGGAGATTTAATCCGCTAGTTCTGAGGCTGCTGGGAGAGATTTCCCTTTCTCTTCTTTTTTCACACAGCTCCAGGGGTTCAGCTTTGGATTTGGACCCGCCTCTGCGTGTAGGTCACCTGAGGGTGTCTGTTCTTCGCTCAGACAGGACGGGGTTAAAGGAGCAACTGATTCGGGGGCTCTGGCTCAGTCAGGCCGGGGGGAGGGAGGGGTACGGATACGGGGCGAGCCTGCGGCAGCAGAGGCCAGCATGACGTTGCACCAGCCTGAGGCACGCCATGTGTTCTCCCGGGGAAGTTGTCCCTGGATCATGGGACCCTGGCAGTGGCGGGCTGCACAGGCTCCCTGGAGGGGCGGTGTGGAGAGTGACCTGTGCTTGCACACAGGCTTTTTGGTGGCGGCAGCAGCAGCCTTAGCGTCCCATGCCCGTCTCTGGGGTCCGTGCTGAGAGCCGCGGCTCGCTCCCATCTCTGGAGCTCCTTTAAGCTGCTCTGTTAATCTCCTCTCCTTGCGCACCAGGAAACAAAGAGGCAAGAAAAAGTCTCTTGCCTCTTCGGCAGCTCCAGACTTTCCCGGACTCCCTCCCGGCTAGCTGTGGCGCACTAGCCCCCTTCAGGCTGTGTTCACGCCGCCAACCCCAGTCCTCTCCCTGCGATCCGACCGAAGCCCGAGCCTCAGCTCCCAGCCCCGCCTGCCCCGGCGGGAGAGCAGACAAGCCTCTCGGGCTGGTGAGTGCTGGTCGGCACTGATCCTCCGTGCGGGAATCTCTCCACTTTGCCCTCCGCACCCCTGTGGCTGCGCTCTCCTCCGTGGCTCCCAAGCTACCCCGTCCGCCACCCGCAGTCTCTGCCCGCGAAGGGGCTTCCTAGTGTGTGGAAACCTTTCCTCCTTCACAGCTCCCTCCCAATGGTGCAGGTCCCATCCCTATTCTTTTGTCTCTGTTGTTTCTTTTTTCTTTTGCCCTACCCAGGTACGTGGGGAGTTTCTTGCCTTTTGGGAGGTCTGAGGTCTTCTGCCAGCGTTCAGTAGGTTTTCTGTAGGACCTGTTCCACATGTAGATGTATTTCTGATGTACCTGTAGAGAGGAAGGTGATATCTTACTCTTCTGCTATCTTGAAGCTCCTCCCAATTATTTTCATAAACATATTTTCATTGAGTATAGAATTCTAGGTTATATTCATTCATCATGTTAAAGATTTTTTTTGATTGTTTTCTTGCTTTCATTATTTCTTTTGAGGAGTTACCTGTCAGGCTTATTGTTGTTCCTTTGAAGATATCATATTTTTCCTCTACTAGATTTTATGATTTTATCTGTGGCTTTAGTTTTCAAGAGTTTTATTACTATGATTGTATAGGGACACCTGCTTAAAGTTTGAGAGTTTTGATTCTGTGTGTTGATATCTTTCAGCAATTTTAGAAAATCATCAGCAATTATTTCTTCATTCTTTCTTTTCTTTCTTTCTGGCATTAAAAGTACACAGGTGTTAAAATTTTACTGTCCCACATGTCTCTCTTACCCCCTGTATTTCCAATGATTTTTATCTATTGTGTTCAGATCGATTTTTTTTCATGCTTATGGCATTCATTTCATTGTTCCTGTCATTTGCTTTCTAAACTTTTGTTCAAGTGAATTCTTAATTTCAGAAAGTATATTCTCATTTCTACAGTTTTTTATTTATTCATGTTTTAGTAAATACAGTTTATACTTACATTTTTTATCTTCTATATTTTTAATCTTTTATTGTAAACTTTTAAATTTATCAATTGTTGTTAAAATACTTGTCTACTTACTCATTTACTTAGTACACCTGTGTATCAGGTTACGTTTCTGCTTTCTGTTTTCATTTTCACTTATTGTGCCTGACTCTTTACTGGGTTTGTAATTTTTGATAGAATTCTAGATATCATTTAAAGAATGTTGGCCAAAGATCTAGCCATATTAATCCAATAAGTTTTGTTGAAGCAGGCTTTTCCCTTTTGTAAAGCTTAGTCTTACTCTAATTCACTCTTGTTACATGGGTAGAACTCTCTAGACTGCCCACCAAAATACAGGTTGTGTTTATCATAGTCACTTTCTCTTGCGGTTATTTTCTTTTTCTCTATAGAAAATTATTCTTTATTTTTCAGTGTACATTTGACTTAGATTTTTACCTTCTTGTTGTTCCTAGTGTCAGAATCTGATAAGTGCTATAATCATGCCTAACATGGCTGTTTGACACACACACATCTAGATATTGGATGCCCTCTATTTTCATATATGTTTTAAAGATTTCCAGTCCCATATGTTCATTATAAACTTTTCTAGTCTTTTTGTACTGCAGCAGTGGCCCTTTTCCTAGTTTCTCTGGAATTTCAGACTCTAGGTGAAGCACAGAATTGACAAATATCCCTATGGATGAAACAGTTGTTTTTCATCACTTCACCATCACCTTGAGCTTTCCACTGAATGCCTGATATGGTAGCCAGTTCCTTTCTGTCAGCAAGTTTTTGTTTACTTGGAACTGCAGCTATAAAAATCAGACCTATCAGACTTACGTATTTAGTCATTCAAACAACCAAAATATATTTCTCACATATATTTGGACTTTGTCCACAATTCCTGGCTCAGAGCTTCTAAAACCTTTGGAACTTCTCAAGTGTTGAGAGTGATAAATGTGTGTTTTGTTATGTGAATGAGATGAATTTTAGCAGCACCTAAGAATGGAAGCTGGTTGCCAGAAGAACGAATTACATGATTAGAGGGTGGGAACTTTCAGTCCCATTCCTTGATTTCCAGGCAGGAGAGAGGGGCTTGAAGTTGAATAAAATACCATTGACCAGTGATTTAGTAATTCATGGCCAAGTAATGAAGCCTCCTTAAAACCACCAGAGCTTCCATGTTGGGAAAACAGAACACTTCTACAGGCCACCCTGCAGGGGCCCATGCTACACAAAGACAGAAGCTCTTTCCTTCAGGACCCTCCCCTATGTATCTCCTCATCTGGCTGATGATTTATAGCCTTTAATATTCTTTTATAATAAACTGGTAATCTAGTAAGTAAAATGTTTCTCTGAGTTCTGAGAGCCCTTCTTGTAAATTAATCAAACTCAAGGAGGGGATTTGGGGAACCTCTGATTTATAGCCAGCCAGAAGTTCAGGTAACAACTTGGACTTGCAATTGGCATCCTGAATTGGAGGGGTTGTTGGAACCCTTCTTGTAAATTAATCAAACTCAAGGAGGGGATTTGGGGAACCTCTGATTTATAGCCAGCCAGAAGTGCAGGTAACAACTTGGACTTGCAATTGGCATCCTGAATTGGAGGGGTTGTTGGAACCCTTCTTGTAAATTAATCAAACTCAAGGAGGGGATTTGGGGAACCTCTGATTTATAGCCAGCCAGAAGTGCAGGTAACAACTTGGACTTGCGATTGGCATCCTGAATTGGAGGGATTGTTGGAACTTCCATTTTGTAGCCAGCTGGTCAGAAGCACAGGGAACAATCTGGGCTTGAGACTAGCATCTCAAGCAGAGGGTGATCTCATGGGACTGAGCCTTTTTTACCTGTGGTATCTGATTCTATCTCCCAGTAGATAGTGTCAGAGTTGAGTCGAATTCCTGTACACCCTGCTGACATCAAAGAATTGTTTGTTGGTGAAGGGAAGCCTACACACACACACACACACACACACACACACACACACACACTAGAAGTAGGTCTAGGAACCCTATTTACTTGGATTATTCATTTACTTGGCTGAATGTCCTTAGGTAAGATACTCAACTTCCAGTGCCTCACTTTTCTTAAGTACAAAGTAGGTGAAATAATGATATCAAAGTCCTAGGTTGTTTTGAAGGTTAATTAAATCTAAATATGTCAAATGCTTAGCAGAATGCTTGGCAGATGATAACTAGACCTATAGGCACTGTTTTGCAGTCATAAGATGATATAAAGATAACTATTAGTTTCCTCTACACTACACTATGATGTTTCAGTCACCTGTTTTTCTCCTCCTTGGGAGTATAGATATCTAAGAGTTTTAGACCAATATCTTATAGGCAATTTTGTTCTCCAGGGTTTAACACAGTGCTTGGTACATAACAGATAACTCCAGGGGTTTTTTAATAAAATAAATGAATGGATGGATGATTGACTGGGGGAGAAATGAGTGAATGTCATACCTAGACTTAGCATATACGTATGAACTGTGCCTTACACATAATATTTCTAGGTCCGCATGTAAAGTTGGTCAAATCTCAATAATTATTTATCTATCTGCCTATCTATCTATCTAATTGCTTTTTATCTGTGTGTGTATATATTCCCAGTATGATATTAAAAAACTCCTTTGTTTCTTCCCAGAGCATAATAAAAAGTAAAAAGAAATATTTGAATCACATATAGTTCAATTAAGTGTAAAGGAAAGAAGAAAAGAAAGAAAGAATTAAATGAGAAGAAAAGTAATGAAAAAAAGAAAGAAAAAGCCTTGAAAAACACAGGAGTACTTTCATTGAGTAAAAACTTATTACAAAGATAGTCTCTTAATATACTGTCTTTAAAATATTCTGCAAGCTATATATACTGGATGCTTTGTACAGTACCACATTGGTCAATAACACTAACTTATTATATAGATTTTGGCACTCCTTCTAGGAAATGATATTCTACGTTCTGAGGAAGAGTTTATTGATAAAGTCAAGTGAAGGACAGACTTTAAATAATACTTAAATAATCTGAATTAAATTCTTTCTTAACCAATATATAGCATTTTATAGGCCAGTTCAATTTTTCTCAAAGAAACTTACTTTTCAGATCAGCTATTCCATTTTAAAATGTATAATTTTCACCTTAAAGGAATACATTTACCTAAGCATTATTGCCATAAAATAATGATTATAGAAAAGTAATAAACATGCAAAAGTAGGGCTGTTTTTCCCTTTGGCAGGTACAGTGTGACCTTCAAATGCTTCATTTTATGCTAGTAGCCACTAAGTCAAAGGGATAATTGCAATGTGATTTACTCAGCCAAAAAAATTGAGTCAGTATCAAAAGCCGTCTTCAGAGAATAGGGGATCCATTTCAATTCATAAAGAGTGACTGATTAAAAATGATAGATATACATATATGTGATAAATTATATATGTATATATATGCATATATGCATACATACATGCACATATGCATATATGCATAAGCGTATACTATTCATAGCTATTGTTTGTACAACTGAGTGATACTATTGTATTTATTTTGGTTATTCTTTTAAGAAAAATGTAGGATTGGAGAAATTTTCACCAAATTTGTTATTGCTATTTTTCAGTAATCTAACATTAATACCTGGCATACGGTATGAACAAGACAAATGCTTGTAAAGTTGAGGTTATGTGTACCAGTCAGAATAACTGGATTTTTATGGAAGATTTGGTATGATGAGTGCTTTCTCAAACAGCAAGTGTGATATGAGGCTTTTATTTAAACGCCATCTACGTAAGGGCAAGAGACAAGACTCAAACCAAAACAGGCATAGACACACACACACACACACACACACACACACCCCCCAGAACAAATAAAGTAATTAATTACAGTTATCTGTGGATCAGAGAGAGAGATCAAGATGGTGGAGTAGGAGGACCTTGGGCTCACCTAACATCAGGGACACATCTAAACTACAACTACATATAAAGCAACTCTTAACGAAATCGACCTAGCAGAGATCGATTTAGCAGGAGACTAGCAGAATAGCTCTTCTACAAAAAGGGCTATAAAGAAAAATCCACATTGTGTCAGGTAAGGAGGGTGGAGAAGTGACCTGGTGAGAACCAGCACTCCTAATGAGGGGACACAGAAAAGAAGGAGAATATCACAGGCTTAGGGATTCTGAGGGAGCAAGCGGTTAGAGCTACACATTAGGCTCCCCAGCCCTAGGGTCTGACGCCAGGAAGAAGAGCCCCATTAGCTGGTTTGAAAACCAGTGGGGCTTACCGGACAGCTGTGAGAAACTGAGATTCCACTCTTAAAGAGCACACACACGGTCTTGCTTACTCCAAATTACAGTGCAGAGGCAACAGATTGAAAACTGCCTGGGGCTATGGCTGGTTTGCCAGGACCCAGTGCACACCCCAGCCAGCACTGGGCTCCTGCTCCAGCCCTCTTGCTCTGGTGGGTGCTGCTCCCCACTAAGGCGGAGGCTGCCTTTGCCAACAAAAATGTACATACTTGCAGGAAACAGGTTGCCAACAAGAGCGTGTGCACATGGAGGGAATGGAGCTGTCTCGGACCCTGGCCCTGTCTGACCAGGATGGACGCAACCATTGCCAGCAGGTGCTTTGGTGCACACACTCAGGAGGGATTGAGACTAGTTCTAGGGTGGAGATTGCCACCTCCAGAGTGCCCATCCCTGCCCACACTCTCAGAAGGGAGCTAGGCTAGCTAGCTCCAGGGCAAACTGCCACTGCTGCAGCACACATCACTGTGCATATGTGGGTGGGGGCGGGGGTGGGGAGCCAGCTCAGTGTTGTGGCACCAACCCCTCCTGCTCCAACCCAGCCTCTAACCAAGGCGTACATACTAGGGAAAAAATGAAACGAGCACAGAAATTCAGCCTCAAGCCCTCGGGCCCTGGCCACATCCCAAACCAAGGCAGAGACTGCCATCACACCCAAGAGAAGCCCAACTCTGTCAGAGTTCCTGTTTCAGCCCCTCGGGCCATGCCCCTACCCCTGCGAGGGCAGTGATGTCCATTGAGCATAGGAGAAACTCAGCTTGCACTTCACTCTGGCTTTAGCCCCTCCAACTCCAGCCCTACCTCCTACAAAGGTGATGGATGCCAGCACATCTCGGGGGAAGATGCAGCCCCTACTCAACTCAGATCCAACTCTCCCACCAAAGCCAATGGGCACACACAGATTTCATAGAGATACTCCCACACAACGATACACCTGCAAGACTGGGATAGGTAATTGTTTCACCAAATTTCATAGAGACAGAGAGTTCAACAAAATGAAAAGACAGAGGAATAGGCTTCAAATGAAAGAACTAGAAAAGAAAAAACAACCTGAAAAATCCTCTAATGAAACAGAGTTAAATAATTTACCTGATAAAGAGTTCAGAGCATAGTAATAAGAATGCTAACTGAATGGGAGAAAAGAATAGATGAACTCAATGAGAATTTTAACAGAGAAGCAGAATGTATAAAAGATAACCAGTCAGAGCGGAAGAATATAATAACTGAAATAAAAAATGCACTAGAGGGAATTAATAGCAGATTGGATGATACAGAAGAACACAGAAGCAATTTTGAAGGCAGAATAATGGAAATCACCCAATCAGAACAGCAAAAAGAAAAATAAATTTTAAAAAATGAGAATAGTTTAAGGGACCTGTGAGACAACATCAGAAGTACTAACATTTGCATCACAGAGGTCCCAGAAGGAGAAGAGAGAGAGAAGGGGGTAAAATAAGTATTTGATAAAATTATGGCTGAAAACTTCCTGAAGTTGATGAAGGAAACAGACTTCCTGGTACAGGAAGCACAGAGAGCCCCAAACATGGTGTACCAAAGAGACCCACACCAAGACATATCATAATTAGAATGGCAAAAGTTAAAGAGAATTTTAAAGGCAGCAAGAGAAAAACAAAGAGACACATACAAAGGACCCCCATAAGGCTATTAGCTGATTTTTCAGCAGAAACTTTGCAAGCCAGAAAGGAGTAGCATGATATCTTTAAAGTGCTGAAAGAAAAAAAACCTACAAACTAGGATACTGTATCCAGCAAGGTTATCATTCATAATTGAAAGAGAAAGAGCTTCTCAGACAAGCAAAAATGAAAAGAGCTCAGTTTAATACTAAACTGATCTTACAAAGAAGTGTTAAAGGGTCTTCTTTAAATGAAAAAGAAAATGCTACAAAAAAATAAGAAATTATAGGAGGGGAAAAATCCCACTGGTAAAGGCAAGTACATAGTAAAGGCTGTGGATCAACCACTTAATAAGCTATTAAGAAGGTTAAAAGACAAAAATTGTAAAATCAACTATAACTACAATAAACAAGGGATAGACATGAAGATGTAAAATGTGACATCATAAACATAAAAAGTTAGGGGAAAGAGTAAAAACTGTAGAACTTTTAGAATGTGTTTGAACTTAAATGACTATCAATTTAAAACAAGTAGATGTAGTTAACATACAGAAGCTCCATGCTAACCCCAAATCAAAATCATACAACAGATACACAAATATAAGAGAGAAAAAAGCAAACATAACACTGAAGAAAATCATCAAATCATAAGGAAAGTGACTAAAAAAAGAAGAAAAAAAAGCAGAGAACTACAAAAACAACCAGAAAACAAGTAACAAAATGGCAATAAGTATATACCTATCAATAATCACTTTAAATGACAATGGACCAAATGCTCCAATCAAAATACATAGGGTGGCTAATTGGATTAAAAAAAATTAGAAGACCCATCTATATGATGTCTACAAGAGCCTCACTTCAGTTCTAAAAAAACACATGGACAGAAACTGAGGGGATGGAAAAAGATATTCCACGCAAATTGGAAACAAAAAGAAAGCTGGGGTAACAATACTTATATCCAACAAAGTAGACTTCAAAACGATGTCTCTAATAAAAGAAAAAGAAGGGCATTATATAATGATAAAGGGATCAATACAAAAGAGGATATAACTCATAAACATATATGCACCATATCTATGGTATATATAACTAAAGGCTGTGAACAGTTTCTAAGGCAAATATCATGTGAAATGGTAATTTTGGGTTTTTTTGTTTTATATATTATTTCAATTTTTAACTTTCATTTTGAAATAATTTCAGACTTACAAAAAATTCGTAAAGATAGTACAGAGAATTAATTCCCATACACCCTTTACCCATATGCCCTAAATGTTAACATTACCATGTGAAGGCTCTTACTAAAAGAAGGGTTCCTCAGGGTTCTCAAGGGAAGGAAGGATAAAAGTAGTCATGAGGTTCTCTTGAAGATACTCCTCATTTTATTTTTCATGTTCTAAGTAGTCCTTCTTCTCTCCTTAATAAATCATCTTCCATTATCTCGAAGTGAATCTTCACCCTTGGTCACAGGACAATATCTTAATTTCTGGATCTGTCTCTGTTTTCTGTTCCATGCTTGTTATCCTGACTGTTTCATTCTCTAGAGCAGCCCTGACATTGAGTATTAAGATCACTGTTGCTTACCAAAGTCCACCCAAAACCATGGTCAAGCCTGGAAACAGTCATATTTCCTTTCTAGTTTACAAAAACTTGCCAAATGAAAGCATGATTGTTTCTTTAATATTAATTTTTTTCAACACATATGTCTTTCAAGCAAAGACATTCATTTTGAGGGCCAGTGCAGTATCAAGAAATTAGCTAGATATCTCTATTTTCCTTAGCAATTCAAGAATTGTATTATTGTATAAAGTAGTAATTGGTTTCTTTCTTACTTCAACTTGGAGCCTACTACACTTTAAATAGTATACATCACATTTTTCTGACTGCTTTGTACAGGCAAGCACACCCTGTATTAAGAAATCAAATTAGGTTTTCTCCATTTTCTCTTAGCAAAGAGAAGGATATAGTAAATTATTCCAGTTAGATTGATATCACAACATATGTTTAAAAGTAAAATATCTAAGTATGTAAGGTAAATAAATCATAACCCCAAAGTATTTAATCATGTCAAAGACTAGATGATTATGTATAGTCATGATTTATATTCATTTGATCTGTCCAAATCAATGGTAGTCTTATTTAGAAAGTATGCATGAATGTCCTGTAGCTACAACTAAGTTATATTTCTGATAAATGTTCATTTTATCTACTTCAAATAGAAAAGTACAATTTATCACACATTTAGATAGGTTAAAATATGCTTTGCTGTTTTGTACTTCCAATGTACTCTATTTTTTACAAAGAAAATGTTGATTTACAAAAGATGACAAGTTGCAAAATAGGCCTCACTTAGATTTATGAATTGCAGAATGCTGTCTTGATAGTAATCAATGGTAGAATCACTGTTTAAATTTTCTCATTTATTTGCAAGTTCATACATTACAGTGCTGGAAATAGAAGGAACCACTTCCAAACTTTCCATATTTTAAAAGATTGTATCTTTATTACAAAAGAATCGAGTTAAGGCCTTAAAGTTGTAAAATTTTATATTCACGTCTATCCATTATCTTCTGATAATGTGAGGAAATATTTTTCTGTCCTTTTGTTTAGAATCTTAAGAACATGGTCACTGTAGGAACAGAAGAGTCTGTGATTTCATCATGCATAGTTGGAAAATATTTTTGGTTTAACATCAATGCCTCTAGAGAGAAGCAAAATTATACTTAATAGCTAATATATAATAATTTAATACTAGATATGCAGAGTATAAATGGTTAAATCTGCATATTAGAATTTAAGAGTCTAAAGCATGGGGCATATTAATGATATTTATAAAGGTGACAAAGGTTGACAGCTAACTTATATTTATGTATTCATATATTATATCCAACCAAATAACCAAATGCTCACCAACACTTGTGACCTTTATTAGCATATTCCCTTTATGAGCCTACCCAAATCCTTCCGAGTTTTGTCTGTTTTCTCTACTTGCAGTTCCTATTGATGTTCAAACTTCTCTTGAATTTACCTCAGTTTTCCATCTTTGTTGAAGTTTTATTCTATCCTAAGAACGTCTTTTTTTTTTTTTTTTTTTTTTTTCTTAAAGGTATCTTCCATTGAATATTTCTGAGATCTCTGAGAACCAGTCCACTGCCGTAAGTACTAGTATTTCTTTGGCCCTCTGACATTAATCAGTAAAAGGAATTTTAGGAAGACTCCTCCTAGTTTTGGCTGTTGCATTCCTATACCTGCTTATTCCTCCATGCTTATTAGGTAATCTTCCTTTTGGTAAAGTGAATATTAGCTGGTATTTTCTAGGTTTTAAGCTATTAGGACTATCAAAAATATCCCAATTTTGTTCCCTTAGTTCTACTAAACTAAATTCCTTCTTTTAGAATTAGTTCTACTAATATCAGTGGTTTGACCCCATAAAATTATATTCTGTATTTCATGACAATGCGTCCAGTTTGTTGAAGGTGATATCTGTGTGTGTGTGTGTGTGTGTGTGTGTGTGCGTGCACACGCATGTGTGTGTTTTATGTGAGGAAATTTGGAAAAAATCCAAAACCTCTTTTACTTCTACCTAGCTTTTCATCTTCCCATTCTCACCCAAATCCTTTCAGTCACACATTTGGCTTCATTTTTTTCTTGACAATTTTAATAATCATCTTTGTATAGCTAAGTGGAATAATCAATTTTCAGCCCTTATCTGACATACCCTATTAGTAGTGTTTAACATAATTGGTCTCTCTGTCTTCATTGATTCACTCTTTTTTCTTTCCCCCTTTGGTTTAAGATTTCGTTCCTGCCTTGTTGTATTCTCTTCTTTTCCCAAGATTTTAAGTTTGGAATATCCTGAGCGTCAGTCTTCTTTTGTCTTCACTAAAAATGTATCCACTATTTGTGGCTGTTCCATCTGTCTCATGATTTTAAATACATCTATATGTCAGTGAATCCCAAATTATACACTCAAAACTCCAGACTGAAATATTCAACCATTTACTCAATATGCTTACTAATATATTGTAAAAACTTCTCATAGTATACAAACTAAAGTTGTTGTATTTTTCCTCAATAAACTCTATCTACAGTCTTTCCTATCCACATTAATGGTAACTCAATCCTTCAGTGCTCAAGCACAGCAATGTTCTTTGACTTCACCTCTTCCCTCAAACTCCACATCCAGTTCACCCGCAGGATGAACTGTGGTTCACCACAGTTTCACCTTCAAAATATTTCCAGAATTTGAATATTTCTCACCAACTTCACCACTGCCATCTTGAAGCAAACTGCCATTATCTCTTTCCTTTCCTTGAGTAATGAAAGAAATTCCTCCTGGCTTCACTGAGCTTTACTTATGCTCCTCCTGTCTACTTTCAGCACAGCAAATAGACTGATCATTTTAGAATTTAGATTATTTAGAATATAGAACTCACCTGCTATAGACTGAATGTTTCTGTCCTCCAAAACTTACTATTTTGAAAACTAATCCTTAGTGTGATGGTATTTCAAGTTGGGGCCTTTAGGAGATGATCAAGTTATGAGGATGGCACCCTCAGGAATGGGATTAGTGCCCTTACAAAAGAAATCCCAGAGAGGTCCCTTCCACTGTGTGAAAACCCAGTGAGAAGATGGATGTCCATGAACTAGGAACTGGGTCCTCATTAAATACCAGATCTTCCAGAGCCTTGATCTTGAACTTTTCAGCCTCCAAAACTGTAAGAAATAAATTTCTGTTCTTTATAAACCACCCAGTGTATGGTATTTTCTTGCAGCTGCCAAAACAGACTAAAACATCATCTGCTCAAAACGATCAATGTCTCTCTGAGCTAGATATTATCCTTCTGCCCTTATATGCCTTCTCTTGTACCATAAAGGCTAAAATCCCTAAACCTTCATTTCTTAGACTCTTAAAAATCAAGCTTCAGGCTAAATGTTGCTATTGAAATGTACTCATATAAAGTTTTGAAAGAAAAAGAGAATGAAAACCTATTTGTCTAGTTGACACTGTGGACAGGTGTGTTTGCTTTATAATAAGGCATAAATTAAGGTATTGTCCTTGGCTTTTAGGCATCTTTCTACTACTAATAATCATCTACTTCTGGTGTTGAAAGCAACTGATGTTATGCATCATTGTTTCCTCTGATTCCAACAGTGTCCAATAATTGAAACCTAGAAATACCCTCTCTGACCATTCTTTGGAATAGCTTTTAAGCATCAAAATTCCTGTATTAAATCCTTCTTATTTGAAATACATAGTGTAAACTTCGGTTTTCCCATTTGAATCTTCCCTAATAAAGTATTAGGTGTTTGAAATATTTTCACAGAAGAGAGCATATGCAGAAATTTGGAACTCCATATATTACTTGGTTTTATTTCAGGTTAGTAAGAGTCTTATCATCAGTGGTAAATTGGGTTTGGATAGGCAAGGAGAGTGCAGTAGCAAAATATTTACTTAAATTATAACTTATTATTGGCTGGGATGATGTTCTTACAGAAAGCAAGGACTTAGGAGATGAAACTGCCCAAGCTATAGAATGGCATATTGGAAATAATGATTAAAGTGACTGTGGGGTGATGACAGCTTCTGATTACAGTGGAGAACTTACAGAAAGTAAATGACCAGAAAATTATTTTCAATTTCAATCCTGGACCAGGTAGGAAAACCAGAGATCTCCTATGACTGTCGTGAAATAATCTTCTCCTGGGTCAATGTATCCAATTTCCAATCCAAATATCTGTGACTACACTATAAAGAGTTATAAAATGAGTATAATGCACAGCCTTGAAGGTCATTTATACTAAATTTAAGTAGTTGAGAAAACTTGGGAGACTGGATGGCAGGCACTTGGGGTAAATTCTAATGAATCTAATTGTATTAAATCACCCTATACCACTGTGCCTCCCTTCTCAGCCAACACCATTCTCTTCTCATCTGAGGAGACCAGTCTCCCCTTACTCGGAAAATCTGTAGAATTCCACAGAGGGACATTTGCTTGCACACGGATGCCAGCTTTCCTCAAGACCCACCCCACTACCTCTCATTTCATCCAGACCCAGCTAGATCTGGATAAATAGAGTAAAATAACTAAATCATCCAAGGAGAAGACAAAACCTTTCTTGGAAGGAGATATAATACCTATTAAAGTACTGCAAAGTTTTTACCCATTTATGTTGGCAGAACCTAACGCAAATTTCTGAGAAAAAAATTCTCAGGCGTTATCTCATAGAGGAAGGTATGTAGTGTTGGACAAAGCCAGACCAACCAGAGTGTTTAGATTCATTGAGTTAGTTCCTGCCACAGGAGTTTTTCTAGTAGTTAGCCTGATTGGATGACATGAACCTAGATTCAATAGTAACCTGTATTAAAAATAGTTTTAGAATTTCTCTTTTATAATATAGCTGGAACAACACTTACAGTGATAGAAATGTTTGAATGGATTTGTAGTAGTCAAAAGCTCTGAACAATATCATCTACCTCCCATGTCCCTCCAGTGCCCTTTACTGAAAGCTTAACACTATGCTCCCTTAAACGAAAGTTGCTTTAATAAATACTATTGATTAATGCAGAACATAATGACAGGTAAATATGGAGCTGAGAGGAAATAAATTCATAAATAACACAGGAGATCAAATTACAAATGAAGAGGTTTATCTAAATCTGTCTCAATATGCCCACAAACATACATTTTACTATTTTCCTGTTCTTAAATCCATAGCTGGGAAGCAAGTGTCAGAATTTCTATGTCAGGTCCCTGAACCATAGGTTAGGGTTTATTATAGAAAAAAGGGAAAAGTGGAAGCCCTTGGTACTTTCCTGTCCTAACAAAAGAATAAACCAAAAGCAATATTGCATAGCTGACAGATTACAAATACGATTGCCACACTGAGAGACATGAAAAATGTAGAAGTATCTTTCCTATCACTTTCTCTGAATTTTTCTATTTTACTTCTAAAGAAAAACAGATATTGATAAATGAGTGTGTATTAATGTTATTTTTATCAGGTGTTGACGTCATTTCCACCTGCTGTGCTAGTTATTTTATCTTTACTGGACCCAACAAACCAAACCTTTGTCTTTGATATACAAATGTTTTCTCCCTCTTTATCAAATAGGAAGTGCCAGCAGAAGCCATGTATTTTCATATTATAAGGACATCAGTACAACTTTACTGTCTAAGCTCAGGATTATTGTAGTTCTACAGGTCCCTGGCAAAATCAGGCTCACCGTTATCTTGATCTTCTGCTATTGCCCAAGTTACCATGCTGTGTCATTCAGTTGGTGATAATCATGCTGACTGGAGCTTGTAAGTAAAAATTAGCGAATGTCAATGTAACCTCTTAAGACAATATGTCTGCCAGAAGGTGGGATAAAGTCCCAGAGAAAATTCAGGTACCCAGCACCTCAGAAAGAAGCGCCATAATTCTGAGCCTCTTAGATTTATAGAGGTAACCTTTATCACATACGTGTGTGTTGCTTTGAACCATTTACTGAGAAAGCCCATAACACAACCACTTTTGAGCAGGGATCAGAGCCATAAGTACTTGTTGATAGTTCAGTCTGCGTTGCGAGTCACTCCACCAATTGTGCTTTACTTTTTTTTCTTTTTTTTCTATTTTTTTTTTTTTTTTGCTGCACCGTGCAGCATGTGGGATCCTAGCTCCCCGACCAGGGATCGAACCCACGCCCCCTGCATTGGAAGCGTGGAGTGCCAACCACTGGACCGCCAGAGAAGTCCCCAATTGTGCTTTAAAACGTCTCAGATCCTACTGTGCTCAGCTTCTGACAGTTGTGAATGCAGTATAGGAGCTCTAGAAGCCCAATAGGAAAATAATAGTCCAGTTTCTAAGGATTGGGAAAAAATGGCTTCACACTGTGTCCTTGTAGGGCATAAACACCTGATGATGGGGAACCAAATGAACAAGTATTTACTCAGTTCTCCTTAATGAACTGGGTATTATCTGACCCACTACTTCATAAAATCAGGTTGTGCCACTCAACTCCATAATCAGCTGGAAATGGTATGTGTGAAACTGGGCTTTAGTAGGCCCTAAGGCTATATTAAATTGTGCAAGCAAGTGGCTCAAACTCCCATGGCACTTACTTTTATTTTATTGTCACCTATCCCTCAACTCACACCTGTGGCTTCATGGGGAGCTCCCTATGTATGACAACATAAACAAAGAGTATGGGCTTGGGGTGCAAATACCAAATGTAGACTAAAGGTTACAGCCCTAATAAGGGTGTCTCTAATTGCCCCAGTCAAGAATGTACACTAGTTTCTTTTGTAATTTTTCAGATATTTGCTCTGTTTAGAACTCCTTATATTAGATTTTGGGCATTTTGGAATTTGTTTTAGACTAGGAAGTAGATCATCTATTGTTAAAACATGTTTTATCACATACTGTCATTATTTTTGCCTTTAATAACCATTGTGTTGAAATGCAGGTATGAACAGAAAACTATGCTATTTTATCATTAAAATAATGTGTGCTATATTAAACTCCTAATGTATATATTATTCCCTCAATTTGGAATTGTACAATTTCATGGAAAGTCTTAACTTTTTTTTTTTTAAGGGAATAGTTTTTGTTTGCTTGTTTTTAAGTTTTTATTTATTTGTTTATTTATTTTTGGCTGTGTTGGGTCTCCGTTTCTGTGCGAGGGCTTTCTCTAGTTGCGGCAAGTGGGGGCCACTCTTCATCGCGGTGCGCAGGCCTCTCACTATCGCGGCCTCTCTTGTTGCGGAGCACAGGCTCCAGACGCGCTGGCTCAGTAATTGTAGCTCACGGGCCTAGTTGCTCCGCGGCATGTGGGCTCTTCCCAGACCAGGACTTGAACCCATGTCCCCTGCATTGGCAGGCAGATTCTCAACCACTGCGCCACCAGGGAAGCCCGAAAGTCTTAACTTTAATGAAGGGAAAAGAAAGGTATGGATGCTATGATTTATAGCCTACATTTGAGTTAATAGTTAACTCTATCTTATTATTTTGTTAATAAACAAATGTTACTGCGTCATCCTATGTCAGAAATAATAGAAATATCTTTGCAGTAGTTGGGGAATTTACATATTCATACTTTTATAACTTGAGGTTAAATAACGTCTTGAATGTGTGTTTCTGTATACGTATGATTGCTCTGGCTTACAAGCACATGTTACTTATAGTTCATTTTCCAAATCATGACATATTGTTGGTGTCCACAAGTGTAATAATTTGCATTTTTTTCAAAATTAAAATGAAATAGCAAACATGTATGTCATATTTATCCCACTTAGGGATTTTAAAAGTGTCTTAATCCCTAACAGCATTATATTCTAAGGTATTGTTCTTTGAAGTTTGTCAAAGAAGATTCTAAGATCTGCAGGAATATCACACAGTAGTATTTGAGCTTAGTTATTTGAAAATAACTTTAAAAACCTACATATAACCCTTTTCTCTCTTTTCCCTTATAAGGTTTAGAGACATCTGAAATGTTATAATATGTGTACTGTCTGAAATATATACATTCAGTTCGCATTTGCTGACTGCAAAAGCAAAAAAACGAAGGTGCTCTACCGATACACAGTCTTGAGAGCTATTTCTTCAGAGATCACAATGGCACTGATCCTAAAAATATTACTGTGAAATAAAACAGGGGAAGCAATTGACAAGAAGTACATGAAGATTCAATAAAATCTTGATATTTTTATGAAAAAATGATATAAAATGAAAAGTTCTGTACTAATGTAAATTAAACCAAGTGTCTGGGGGAGAAAGAGGAATATTCCTGTTCCTGACACATAGTGTGGTTGGACTGCAAATGGCTTTTCCAGTTGCTTCTAGGAAGTCAGAAATACAACCTAGGGACAATTCTTAGGTGTAACTTCTCAATAAACTAAGAACAATGAAACGCGGTTATATTTCTTGGCATAAATGGAGGCATGGACATAGTTCAGAGAGTGTGTCGTTGGTTTTGATTTAACAGGGGTTATAAGCTGAACAATCGTAGGACAGGAACACCTACTACTGGCCTCATATTTTTGCAGCAGAACTTTAGACGTGATTGACAGCCCTGTTCTTGTTCCATTCTTGATGGACTGGAGTCAGTGGAAGAACACGGTCATGATAGATTTCATACTCACTCCTTCCTGACAGAAAATTACACTGACTTGCGCTCTCAACTTTACCTTTTTCATTCTTTATGTCTCTTGTTGCTTAACCACTGACAATAAGCCTTCAGAACAAAAAGAATAAATTCCTGAATTACTGCTTATTCTCATTCCTTAACTACTCACTCAACACACACACACACACACACACACACACACACGTGCACACATTTTCCTTCTCAGAGCTAGTAATTTTCCACCTCTCAACCAAGATAAAAGATATATAGATAGATATAGACATAGAGATAGAGACATAAGTGGCTAAGAACAAGCTTTTTCAGGACCCAAGTTAGGCTGCTAGATTTCCTACTAGCTAAGAGTTATGAAGTTTTTTTCAAGACTGACAGAAGAAATGTTCCTATAATGAATTCAATAATATGAAAGTTTTTCCAGTTCTATGATTAGCAGTAGAAATTTTTACAATGCATGTGCCAAATGTTTCCCTGAAAAAACCACATAAAATAATTGAGCAGAGTATTTTGTTTTGTTTTTGTTTTTGCATTCCCCAATTTGATTAACAAGAGAGTATGGTGTCTTATAATTCTTAAATCTCATAATACCACCACACATTTAAATCAGTGTCAATATTTGAATGTTATTCGTGCATTGTAAATTAATTGTATTAGTTAAAATTAAAAATTATTGAAAATCTAGGGACATGTCCATGTAAATGGTTTAATGTTTTGTTAGCACTAATAACCAAACTGTCTTTCTTTCAAATAGATTTCTTTACCACATGCTGGAATCAGTATGAATTCATTAATTCATGACTTAAAAGTAAACAAATTTTTAAAAGCTCTGTTTTGTGAAACAAGCCACCTATTTTCCCATTTAATTAACATTTTCTTTCATGTACTACATTCAGCACACAATACCTAAAAACACATTAAAACTCCTGATTATAAAAACATGGAACTTTAAATTGTTAATGCAAATTGGATTATTAATTTCATTTTACTTCATTTTTGTGGTATGTGTAATTTCTGTTTTGTGTTTCTAAACATTGTGCGTGATCTTATTTCCTCTTCAAATTATTACAGTTGTAAGTAAATAATTTGTACAATTGTTGAAATCTATCACCATCCCATGACAGCAGCAGAGTTTCTGTGTTTTGAATACTGCTGTTATCACCAGCACAAAACAGTGTCTGGTACAAACACTGTTTGTTGTTTGTCTACATGAAATAAAGGTTGATTCACAGGAGATTAACACCACAAAACACATGTAGTAACTTTTAATTAGGTGAATCCTTTTGCCTACAACAGTCTCAGTTCTCAGTTTACCCTTTCTTTCTCAAGGCGTCCCTGTCTGGATGACAAAATAGTTTATCTCCCTAATCTATCTCTAAGCCATTCTGCGTTCTATGTGTTTTATATTTATCAACTCTTTTAATTTTTTTTTAAAGACGTTCTTATTTATTTATTTATTTATTTATTTATTTATTTATTTATTTATTTATTTATTTATTTATTTATTTATTTATTTATTTATTTATGGCTGTGTTGGGTCTTCGTTTCTGTGCGAGGGCTTTCTCTAGTTGCGGCAAGCGGGGGCCACTCTTCATCGCGGTGCGCGGGTCTTTCACTATCGCGGCCTCTCTTGTTGCGGAGCACAGGCTCCAGACGCGCAGGCTCAGTAGTTGTGGCTCACGGGCCCAGTTGCTCCACGGCATGTGGGATCTTCCCAGAACAGGGCTTGAACCCGTGTCCCCTGCATTGGCAGGCAGACTCTCAACCACTGCGCCACCAGGGAAGCCCAACTCGTTTAATTTTTAACAGATCCTTCACAGCAGGGACTATTGGTATCCCTGACTAACAGGTGAGAAAGTTGTTGCAGAAGTTAGTTCATCCATACTTTTTGAACATGGAGGACCTCGGATTCAAACTCATGCTGTGTGGCACCAGAGCCCTTGCTCTTAAATCACTACACAGTGATGATCAAAATGTTTTATAGACATTACCCAGGGTACTGATGTGTAACGCCAATACAATCACAATGAAATTTTGAATTATGTTAGAACAAGAAGTGTACTAGCCACATAGAAGTGACATGTGGTTAGTCCACATGTGTGACGTGTTTCTTGCTGCCCATTCTTGTTATTCTAGCATCCTCTAAGCTAGTGTATAATCTCCCTTATAGACTGTAAAGAAACAGTGTGTGTACATTAGCATGCCAACCTCAAGAAAGGATTGTTTAAATTTCCTCACATCTGGTACTCAAAAATATCAAGTTCAAGAAAATAAACAAATTAAAATCACCCTACCTCCAAATAGACCATGATTTCCCTAAAAAAAGTGATGTGCAAACATCAGCCTTCTAATGCCTTAGTTAGCCTGCTTTCTATATGAAAGTCTTTAAAACACACCACTTTGGTATCATTTTAGACAATCTTTTTTGATGCAAAACATTCGAGAATATATGTTTTACTGGAACTTTTTGCTGAAATTATTATGAGTTGACTTTTCAGTAATTAGCTTTGATTAAAAAAATCAATTTTTTGTTTCTGGTGGTTGTGAATTATATCCAATGTTAACAGTCAGGGGCTCTGAAAGACAGTTGGAGCTTAAATCTCTGATCAAGAAAAACTGGAATTTCTAATTTTCTAATGCCATCATTCATTAAATTTAAAGTTAGCTTAAAACTAAATTATGTTAAAGGTGGTATGATAGTACCATGCTAAACGTTTGGTAATTATGTCTGATAATTCTTTATTCTAGATTTTGATTAAATAATATCCTTCATCCTTATTGCTAACATTTTATTTCATACATTCCTCTAATATTGTCTTGAAAATGGTTATAGCTTCCTCATTGTTCTTTTATCACGCTGCATATACTCGCTCCAAGCCATTTCCTTTATTTACATAGTTATGATTCTGAAGTGCCAATCTGATTTTGTATTTTCATGCTTGAACTGTACATAGCCTGAGGATAAAGTTAAAAATGCTTAGCTTGTCAGAAAATCCTTCTATGTCCTCCATTACATTTCAGTAGCTTTTTCTCTGTGTACTTATTTAGTATTGTGTACATATATCCTTTAGGGTGACCATATTCTGGATTGCCCAGGATAGTCCTAATTTGTGCCTGTTTTCCAAGTTTCCTGTCTGGTTTAGCATGTCTCTTAATTTTTCTTTTTGTAAATGAAGTATTATTTTGAAATTTGTATTAAAATAGCCTCAGTGGGTTAGAAAAACATTTAAATTTTATTTTCAGTTTCTTCCAGGTAATCATCTAGTAGTAACTGAAAGCATATTCAATAAACAGAGTATCACTAGAAAATGACTGGTGATAGCTCTGCTCTCTGGATCCATTCTGAAAGCAACATAACTAATGCTTCCCTTTCAAGGTCAGTATGTAGGGCATGTTACTAAAGCAAAATGCTCGGTTACAAATGGTTAAGGACATCTTATCCCTTGCAGTAAGAGAGAATCTTCTGTTTTGTTTCTGGCCATTTGATATATCTGCCTGCAATGCTCGGTTACAAATGGTTAAGGACATCTTACTCCTTGCAGTAAGAGACAGTCTTCTATTTTGTTTCTCTCCATTTAATATACCAGCCTGCAATGCTATGGTTCATGGCATATCCAGCAAGATTCAAGAAACCACTAAGTCACTAGGTGGCAAGCGTTGTCAGAATCATAGGGAATTATAAATTAGGTGTAAAAATAGAAAAATATACTCACCTTATTGAATAATAAATTATATCGTTACTGGAACAGATTTCATTTTCTAAAAATAAGTATTTTTCCATCTTCTTGAGTCTGGGCAGATTAAGAGGCTGTTTTGACCCATAGTGTATGGCATTTCAAGGCATACATTTTACATAGTCGGGTACTTTTCTACTTTCTGGTTCTTGGAATGCTCACTCTCAGAACCCAGCCTCCATGCTGTGAGAGGTCCAAGCCACATGGAGGGGCCGCACATTGGTGGGCTTGTCAACAGCTCCAGCTAAGCTCCCAGACAGCAACTCAGTACCAAATGCCATTTTGGATTTCCAGCCCAGTTGAGCCTTCAGTTGATTCAGCCCCTGCCAATATCTGCTGCAATTGCATGAGAGAACCACTTACTTGAGTCAAGTCAAACAAACAAGCAAAATAATGACGATGATGATGATGATGATAATAATAAAAATAAATTGTTTTTAACCACTAAGCTTAGGAGAAGTTTGTTACTCAACAACAAATAACCAGACTGGCTACTCTCTCTACAATAGCCCTTTCACATTTTACGTGCATTTTTGAATAAGCTTTTTTATCCATTGGGCTGTAGGTTTTGTGAGAACAATCCATGTTCAGTTTATTCATCATTTGACCCCTCCCCCAAACCTTTCTTAATTCCTGGCTCAGAGTTGGTGCTAACTGGATGTTTGTTGAACAGGTGAATAAAGAAATTATGTGGAACTTGCATGCAACTCCAGATTTTTTTTTGAAACATTTCTACCCCTTAACTCAGTGAACCATCAGTAGCATGCTTTTAAAGTTCTCTAAACACATAATACAGTCCCAGCCATGCCACTCCTTTTTTTTCAGACTGCCTGGTGAATTCATCGCACTTTAGAAACAATAGTGTACAACTCCCTGAACATCAGTCAGTGTAACCTCCTCCTTTTTAAGCGTACTGCTGCATGGTATACATAGATCCATTTTTTTAACCCAACATATTATATTTTAAATGTTTATATTGTTATATCTTGTTTACTATGTAGAGAGACAGGTACTATATTTTAATAATTTTTAATAAACAAAATTCAAATTAAGGGATGAATGAATACATAAAATATCCAAAAATCATCACCTTAAGTATGTCAAGAGAGGTTCACACTACTTTAAAAGATTGTAGTAGAATGGTCCCTGAGAACTTGTCCCCAAAGACTGACACTTTATGAATCTGCTAATTAATACAATATTATTTATGTTGTTAAATATTTTAAGTTCTGTTTGGCCTCACAGTTTCACATAAAGTAAAAAAAGAGGAAAGAAAATTACTCCATTTCCATACATTTAATTTACACTTTAAGGGCTATGAAGGAGAAAGGAATTTCTATTCATTTAATAGAAATGCATTCTAAGTTTTTTGATCCCTTATATTAGAATTTAATTCTGAATTTCATGCAAAATGAAAAAATAATGAAAATGATCTACATACAAAGAAAAAAGTAGTAAGTTGCCTATCTCAAGATTCTGTTGCCATTTTATTTTGGAAGCATGCACTTAGAAGTTTTTCTGAGGGTTTTTTTTTTTCCCTTTTTTTAAAAAATGTTATCAATACACTTAAAACTGAATCGTCATAAACAAAAAGTCAAGCTTTTCTGGATTTATTTTTTTTGTATTTTGATTTATTTTAGTGTTTCATTTAATTTGGTTTTAAACTTTTTTTTTTTCCTTTGAGATACGGCAAGAATTTGTACCATTAACTTGAAAAAAAATAGAATGCCAGATTATTTCTCCAACAAACATGGGTTAATTTGGGATCAGCAGAGAATCATAATTCACGGTCTGCAACCATAGTGTGCAATGTACAAGTCCCCACAGACAAGGGAAGGCAAACGCTAAAGAGGGGAAAAGGAAGTTGGGAGGACTATAGTAAACAAAGAGTCCATGGCTTTTCATTGGTTGAGTCCTTGCCAGGAAAGAAGAGAAATCCTTCTTCCTATTAGACTCCGCTATTGTCACAGGGTGTGAGAGCTCCCCCTGCTGGTCTCCCAAATCTTTTTTTTTTTTTTTTAAACTCATTTGCGGTTTCTGCTTTTTTTTTTTTTAATTTATTTATTTATTTTTGGCTGTGTTGGGTCTTCGTTTCTGTGCGAGGGCTTTCTCTAGTTGCGGCAAGTGGGGGCCACTCTTCATCGCGGTGCGCAGGCCTCTCACTATCGCGGCCTCTCTTGTTGTGGAGCACAGGCTCCAGACGCGCAGGCTCAGTAGTTGTGGCTCATGGGCCTAGTTGCTCCGCGGCATGTGGGATCTTCCCAGACCAGGGCTCAAACCCATGTCCCCTGCATTAGCGGACAGATTCTCAACCACTGCGCCGCCAAGGAAGCCCCCTCCCAAATCTTTAATTGAGGTTTCTGTTTATTAATTTATTACAGTTCTTATACTGTGATAATCTTCCTGTTTAAATTTTAGTTTCTTGATGTAAACACATTAAAACTATGATGCAATCTCTGCATGTTAAGTATGAATTGTTTTATGTATTAGCCAAATAAAAATTGCCATTTTAAATTTCATTAGCATGTATTGAATCTTCATATTTTTTTTCTGGACTAGATCTCAGTTATCGTATATATTCTTTATATTGTATATATTCTTTTTATCGTATATATTCTTTTTATATTCTTTATATCATATATATTCTTTTTAGAATTTTGTGATCACAGTGAAGATATACAGAGTCTTTCACGGGACTAGCTTTGCGAGTTTACATTTTAAATGATACTAGCTTTTAAGTTTTCTGTCAAGAATATGTTTTCTCAAAAAGAATCAACAATATGCAAACAACTCTATTATGTTAAATGATACATTACGTTACTGGGGACAACAAAAAAGCTCTAATACAAACATCTAAGGTCTAGTTAAAAGCATTATATAAAGGGAATTATTCTTTATGGGGGGACTATTTGTTAAAATACAGCATCTGTTAAAGTATGTTTCTTTCGATTTCTTGTATAAATAAGTATAATTTCCAAGTTCAAGATATTTTATTACTAATAAAATAACCCACTTAGAAAACAAAACTGCTGCTTTATTTTGGATAATAAACATAGCTGGAATCTGAGCAACATCTTCAGAGACATCTGCTTTTGTCTAGTTTGTTACATTTCTGTACCTGAGACAGAAAGCATTAGTTTTTTGTAAATGAGTATGCTGCATTATAGGAAATTATAGCCCTTTCAATGGCCAGAAATTCCAAAATACTGGAGAAAATAGAATGCTTTTATCAAGAAATATTAATGATAAGACAAATGAATTATGAACAAAAATTTAGGAAAAACATGTTCCAAATAAAAATACACATATGCTAAAATATAACACATGATAATGTCTCAGAAGTTCATACAAGGTGACCATTTATAAGTAACTGTATCCATGGAAGATATTTAGTTGGAAATAAGCAAAACAAAACTAAGAAAAATCCCTGAATTTATTTTGTTTTAATCTATCGTTTCTTATAACCTTAGGGGAATTGTGTCATCAAGCTTTAAGGAAACTTTAGTAATATTTTAATCAATTCAGGGTATACAATGAAATGAATGAGATTTACTTTTATCAAAACCAAAAGTAAATTTTTAAGTTTTACTTATTTATGACAGTTTATGCCTAATATGAGTCAACTTATATTTATTTTACTGTACTACATAAAATGCTTTGATATATTTCACAGGCATTTATTAAGGACCTACTATAGTCTAAGCATATATATTTTCATTCAATGACATTTAATTAGCACTTAATATGAATCAGGAAATGTTCTAGTTCCTTAGGATACAGCTATGAACAAAGCATGCACACACAAACACACACACACACACACACACAGAAAACTGCCTTCATGTCACATATTTTCTAATGAAGAAAGGCAGACAAATAATAAGTAAAATATATAGGATGCCAGATATTAATAAGTATATGAAGCTAATAAGGATGAGAGGGTACAGTAAAATGGATTTACTTACTACTCATTGAGATTCAGGAGATTTAGAAGCTGTGAATAAAGAGCACCCCAGAAACCCTGAGTTTCTTGTGATAGACAGAAATAAATGGCGTGATGAATGACATAGTTTCATCTGAATTTCTCAGATGAAATTCAGTCTGAAACTTTGAACGAGGTGGCAGGGTAGAATATTTCCAGGACGTCTAGAGTTTGAGGCCCCCTCTTCTGACAGTGGTGACTCAGAAGCAAGGGAACTGATGGTTCTTCCCTGACTCGTACTGATGGAGGCATGAATACAAAGGAAGGTAGTTGTATAGAACGGCAATATAATAATAATAAAACTAGGTCCCTATGGTTCAAAAGTACAGTAGACAAAGATTTCAAATAGTAATCTATCCTCCAGTATAAAAATAAGTAAAGTAAACTTTCATGATATAATAAGAGAACACAAGCAGAGGAAAAAAGAAGTGTTCCTAGGGACGTTTGGAAGATTTCAAAGAGAAGGCAATGCTTGAGGTGGACCTCTGTAGATGTCTAGTCATTAGTCAACAAGATGAAGGCAATTCCCAGAGGGAAGAACAGAGAGTCATAGAAGCCTGAAATATCCTGATTTGTTCTCTAAAAAAGAACTCTTGATGACTATGGTAAGTGACAGAGGGAGGGCCTAATTTTTAGGAGGAGGCTGCAGTATGTCCCATATTCTGCATACCCCAGGGTCTGGCAAAAGGGTTTTATTCACTGCAGTTTACTATTATTTCAAACCCTTAATCTGTTTTTAATCTTGTAACCTCTTCAAGATTTATGTCTTTCCTGCTATGCATACCAGTCACCCTGGGGAGAAAAGGTATAAGGCATCTCAATTAAAGGACAGGGATGGATTTTAGTGAAGACATTGAAATTTAAAAAGCCAAAGAGAATTTCTTTCAACGGCCACATTGTATGGGTATACATTAATTTTGGAATGTTGATATTACTCAAAACGAATAGAAATTCTGATTTTCGAGTTGTCTTTCAAGTCAACTTACAAACCAGACCAAACTTTGTTCATTCAATTGTTCATTCTTTCATTCATTCTGTTCTTCGAAAAAACATTTGTGAAGACTTCTATCTGCAAACATGGTGCTTCTTGCTAAGTGTCTGTCAGTAAAATAGAGCTATTGTTTTCCTTTGAGCTGGAAAATAAAAAACATTTATGTCTCTCAAGTAAGATGTTCTCTTCGTCTATGTGTTCTTGTCATCAGTATACTTCCTGGAAAACCGTTCCTCAGCCCAACCCTACCCTTTCCCCCAAACTCTCAATGAATCTAACCTCATCAGAGTGGAGAGCACATTTTACTGTATTTACTTGTATAACATTTTTGATTGTTCTAATTCTGTAAACTCTTTTAGAAAGCATTCAGTGTCTCCAGTTTTAATCTGTCTGATTATACCAGGAAGCACAGTGATTTTAATACTATCTGTCTTCAAAAGCTGTGGAAAATGCTTTTATTTGTGATAGGTTGTGTGATTTAATAATCCATAACAAATTAAAAAAATACATAAAGTTATTTGCATTCCAGGCAAAACTTCCTCAGGAGGCTACCACCATCATCCCCCACTCCCTCCCCAAGCCCTTGGTTTTGTTAGTCTGGGCAAGTCCCAACTTTCCCTAAGGTTTCTATGAATTCCCACAGAGTTTCGGAATCTCCTTTTATTTCCAGTCCTAGAGTTTCCATCTGCTATCTCTCCTTTCTCTGTCATTTAGTTGAATAACTCATCCTCTCTTTATTATTTTATGTAAGAATAGTTTCACCAAACATTTTGTTATTTAAAAGTTTTTAATAAAAGAGATTAGTCAAAATGCAAACTTTTTGAATCTTTGTCCTTGTTTTTGGACTATCAAGGAATCATCACAGATTTCTTTTAAAATAAATTATCAAATGAACTAAGAAATATATATATTTAATTTTCTCTATATTTTTATGTAATTGAGAAAGTGGGGAAATAAGAACCGAGCAGTTATTAATGAAAGAGTTCTTACAAAAGGTCCAGAAAAGAATGATCATAGTATATTTACATCTATGAACTCAAATATAATTTGGAAGATAGATGTTATAATATGTATTAATGTACTTTACCATCTATTATGGACTGAGATGTGCTCCCCCAAATTCATATGTTGAAGTTCTAACCTTACCCAGTAGTTCAAAATATGACTATATTTGGAGACAGAACTTTTAAAATGTAGTTAAGTTAAAATGAGACCATTAGGGTACATCCTAATCCAATCTGACCAGTCTTTTTATAAGAAGAGAATAGAACAGAGAGACTCCAGAGGCCTGAGTACACAGAGGGACGACTGTGTATGTTGCAGCTTATACAGTAAAGATGCTACAAAGGCTGACCATGTGCATCAAGAGAGAGGCCTGAGAGGAAGCCAGCCATGCTGGCACCCTGACCTTGGACTTCTAGCCTCCAGAACTGTTAGAAAATAAATTTCTATTGTTTAAGCCATTCAGTTTGTAGTTATTTTTTTTTAATGGCAGCCCTAACAAACTAATACACCATATAAATTGTTTTTTTCTCTAAAGGTATATGTGCTAAAATCACAGTTTATCCATGGACTATTTTCAAAAATCTTTGCAGAAGAGGAGAGGTAAGTCAAGTTAAATATTTCCAAGTATAATCCAAATACATTTGTATGAAAAAAATATAATTTGATAGAAAATGTTCAGTCTTTATTAGCTATCCAGTTTTTGTAATGATTGTAGACCATGAGTTAAAACTATATGAGGTTTAATTATTTATTACTGAATATTGGTTTTCTAAATTTAAAAAATTGTGGCAATTAGTTTTCTTATTTGCCGCTAGGATTAATATTTCCATTAATATATAAAGAAAAGTGACACCTATATTTAAAAGTTTGAAGGACATTTGGGTATTGGAGTCAATAATTCATATCTGTAAAATTTTATTGAAAAAGGATGGGGAGAATAACTGTTTTTAGAACGATAGATTCTAAAGAAATGATATTTTTATTCTTTATAATAGTAACAGTTCTTTTTTCCAATATACCTTTTGAATTAACAGAATTCATACAGGTCCTTGTACTAATTTCCTATTTCTATTACAACAGATTACCACAAAGTGACTTATAACAACACAAATTTATTATTCTACCGTTCTCTGGTTCAGAAGTACAAAATCAGTCTTAGTAGGCGAACATCAAGGTGCTGGCAGTGCTGTGATCTTTTTTGGAAACTCTAGGGGAGAGTTTTCCTTGTCTTTTCTAGCTTCTACAAGATACCTGCTTTCTTTGGCTCATGGCCCTACATCAATCCAATCTCCGCTTCCATTGTCACATCTCCCTTTCTCCCTCTGTTTCTGTCATCACATCACCTCTTCAAAGAGCACTCTGTGTGATTGAATACTCCGGCATTTTGACACTTTGGAGACACTATCTAAAAGTTAAGTGTCTCTTAAGATAACACTTTTCTGACAGTAAATCTTTTCATTTTAGAGGCCTTGGCAATTTGAATAGGCTCACAATTTCCCAAATCATTAAAGTCTGGTTCCTTTCTGCTTAACAGTTCTTCCCTCAATTCCTCTCTTTCCTCTAGAATTTTATTCTAAGCAGTAAGAAGAAACAATACATCTTCAACACTTTACTAGGAAATCTCATCTAAATACACAAGTTCATTACCGAAATGTTCTGCTTTCCACATATCCTTACCATGCAATTCAACTAAGTTTTCTGCCACTGTATAACAAGGATCACCTTTCCTCCAGTTTCCAGTAACATTTTCCTCATTTCTTCTTGAACCCTCACTTCCAAAAGTCTTGATAAGATGATTTAGGTATTCTGTATGATGAAACAGGTTTTCTCTATCATGCTCAATTCCTTCTGAGCCCTCACTCACAATGCCTTTAATGTCTGTATTTCTACTAGTAATCTGATCAAATAAATCCAGGATTATCAAAATTATTCTATCCTCCATCAGCTTCCAAATCCTGAAGCTGTTTCCATATTTTCAGGAATTCTTTTGGTGCAGTACTCCACTCTAGGTACCAAAATCTGTATCAGTCAGGGCTCAACCAGAGAAACCAAACCAATAAGAGAAATATATTGAGAGATCTATTGCAAAAAAACTGGCTTCTTTCTGTAGAGGCCAAATAGTTAGGCTGAATGGGAATATGTTAGTGTCACTGCTCCCGAATCTTTTAAATGATAGTGCTAATCTCTGCAGTCCTTCCAGGAATGCAGTATTGCTTTGGGTTACTGTTTTTGTAGGGAGAGTCTGTTCTAATGGCTTGCACTTGAGCTCTCGTACCATAAAAGCCCAGAAAGGATTACTTTTTAATTGGGCAAAAATGGCTTTACAAATAAACATGAACTTGTACCTAAAAGCCTATGAATGCCAGAATTTTATCCCAGATGTTATTTTGAGTCACCAAAAAATAGTAAAAAGTATAGTAAAAAGTGTATCTTGTCACAGTGTGAAAATGAACTAGATTCAAATCACAAAATTATTAGTCCCTCTCTACCTTTCCTTTCCTACCATAAAATCCCCAAAAGAGGTCAGATAATCATGTGGGAATTATGCTAGTTGCTGTATATGTCTGTTCCAGTTATACATTCTGTAACTGAAGAAATATCATACGTTAGGCTCATGGGATTCACTGAACCCACTGTGAGATGGACCTGAGCTAAAACTCTATTGAGCACCTGACCTCCATAAACCCCTTCTCTGACTGGTGGACCACAATAACTTCTGAGGTGTCCTGGAATTAGTGTCATTTCGGTGCCAGTGTTCAGGAAGCCCTAAAAAGTCTGATTTCCCCATGTAAAATTGCCCTGGCAAATTGTCATATGTCCCTCTGGAGAATACTGGGAGAAATATAAATAGTATAAACATTTACCAGTGTTGCAAGTTTCTTTTTCAAGTGGGCTCAGCCTCCCCTTCATTCAAGGGATTCTAGGTCTGTAAACTGGCCCAAGTCTGAGAATTTATTGAGGGTCTATGATTCTCCGTTTTGGTGATTCACGTTAGAATTCTGCTCACATAACCTAGAACTCTTCTGCCTGTATGAATCAAGTAAGAGATTAGTGAACTGTTCACCTGCTTATTTTCTAAAAATACTATGATCAATTAGCTGTTTTCTTTAAATCTGTCCCTATCCCTACACTGGCTTCTCCAAATGTTAAGTGCCTGACTTTTTTTTTTTTTTTTTTTTCTGGATGAGAGCCTCGACCAAAGGCCAGGGGTTACCTTGTGTAGTACAGAATATGATCTTGCCAAAGAGAAGATCTGGTCTCTGCAGAGAAATCAGTTTTAGAGAATGAGAGTGGATTATTATAAACTTAAACAGGTGGTGGCTCCAGTTGCAGCTGCTGTTTCAGATTTGTTTTATTGCTTGAGCAGATTTACCTACCCATACTCTGATTTGGATATGCAACTAGTGATCTGAATTTTTTTTTTTTCTTGGTAACTGCTTGTAAAGACCAGCAGAAGCAGTTTGCTTTCAGCTGGCTTGAGCAGTAATCCTACCTCAAGAGTACATCAACTCTCAAGCCCTACATCACAGTTTAGTACACAAGGAAATTGATCACCTCTTTTTTTCCACAAGATATCTTGCTCGTCCATTACATGGATGACATCATGCTGATTGGACATAGTGAGCTTGAAGTAGCAACTACTCTAGACATATTGGTAAGACATTTGTGTATCAGAGGATATGAAATAAACTTAACTAACCTTCAGAGCCCTTACACTTGAATGAAATTCTTAGGGGCCAACATATTTTTCTAGAGTGAAGGATAAGCTATTGCATTAGATCCCCTATTCCAACTGAAGTAGAGACACACAAGCCTAGTTGGGATGCTTTGGATTTTGGAGGCAACATATTCCTCATGTGTGTTTGCCACTGTGGCTCATTTACCTAGTGACCTGAAAGACTGATAGTTTTTTTTTGTTTTTAATTAATTAATTAATTTATTTATTTATTTTTGGCTGCATTGGGTCTTCGTTGCGGCAAGCAGGGGCTACTCTTCATTGTGGTGCGCGGCCTTCTCATTGCAGTGGCTTCTCTTGGTGTGGAGCACGGGCTCTAGGCATGCGGGCTTCAGTAGTTACGGCACACGGGCTCAGTAGCTGTGGCTCGTGGGCTCTAGAGCGCAGGCTCAGTAGTTGTGGCGCATGGACTTAGTTGCTCCTCGGCATGTGAGATCTTCCTGGACCAGGGGTCGAACCCGTGTCCCCTGCATTGGCAGGCGAATTCTTAACCACTGCGCCACCAGGGAAACCCAAGACTAATAGTTTTGAGTGGGGCCCAGAATATGAAAAAGCTCTACAGCAGGTCACCTCGCTACCATGTATCCTTAGTTGCCCATTTGGTATAGATATCACAGTGTACAGATTTATTTAATGCAAAAGAAATGAGATCTAACAAGCTCATGCGAATATCTAAAAGAAAAACAGGAAATTTTAATATGCATTTTTTGGGGAAAAGTTAAGAACAATATCAACAATTATGTATTCTTGAGCCATGGGAAACAAGTTTAAGAGCCACATAGGTTTTAGCCAATTATTTAATCCAAATATAAGTTCATATTAACAGTGCAATAAGCCCTTGATTATTTCTAGTTTTATATTTTTTGTATGTTCACATTTAATAGTTTAATCAACATCCTCCCTCAAGGTTATTACCATGAGAGAATATTAAGCCCTTTAATTGCATTTTATTGCCTCTCACTGAGCTGGCAACATTGAAGATGGCTTGGCAGATTAATCATATATATATTTTTTTCTTTATAAAACAGTTGAGGGCAAAAATTTTAATCTAGCCTATTTTTCCCCTGGTTTGATTTCATTTGGTTAGTATATCTAGCAGAAACCATTAAAAGCAAATAGGGTCATTATCTATTAGTTAGACACAGGGTAAGTAATATATTGTACAATCAGATAATTGCAGAGAATAATTTTTTCAGTTCTATAATTGGGAGAATGATTATCATGCAATATATGGAAATATATTGTTAACATTTTATCTCTGATACAGAATTGGTATCCCCTTCAATAAAAGGTTTGTGAAAGATTTAGAAGATAAATTAACTTCTGTTAAGCACTCTGTGCCCAAATAGCAAATAAAATAGTTTAAAACCTTTGTCAAAGATCATATTACACAGTTATTAGCAATTATTAATGTGTAATTCATGGCAAAGTGTAATGGTCAAAATATTTAACCTAAGGTACAGTAAAATTTGGTGATTTTGTTTTTGCTTTAAATTGTGTATTGACTTACTTGTACATAAAGTATTTGTGTAATCAGACGTTATGGGATTTTTTACTGCTTTATTACCTAAGTGTATTGTTCAATCAAAAAACATATATTTTAGGGCCCTTGTTGACAGGAATTCCAAGCCCTTCATGCTGAAATTCCTCTTCATATTTTCTCCTCCTGCCCTTAGTAAAAGAGAGAGGAGCCAGTCAGCAGTTTTTATCTTTTCTCAGTTCATTTTCTCTTTTCACTTTATCTAAGCTGGGTCGATATTATGCACATGCATAATGTTTTGACCATTCTTAATGTAAGGAGAAAATTATTCAGCAAACGTAAATATTGTAGAATTTTGTGTGAGGTACACATTTTGAAATCTCTGACTACATTTACAAATTAGAAGTGAGAAAATATAAACTACAGAAAATTGAATGGAGAGAGATATGAAGTTTCTTTGCACCAGAGTCATTTCTCAATAATGTAAAATACAAGCAAGGTTAATTCACCTTTATATTTCAGTAAATCAAGAAATTAAAGTTTGAAAATTATGTGTGTTTGTTAAAAAAATTACACTACGCTTTAAGTTCACCTTCACATTAAAATCTATCATGTAGTTATTAGAGAAGGTATTTTTATGAATGAGAAAATAACTTAGTTTTTCATAGATAAAGTGTTATTTATCCTTCTCATTGTTGTACTAAGAGATTTTTTAAAAGGTTATTATGTTATCTGGTAAATTCGATTCATGTTCATCAAACAAGCAATAGTCATTCATTGAGCACTGGGGTCTGAAGGCATATATTGCCCAGTAGATATGGTCAGGTAATTGTCACGACAATAACTGCAATAATGAAATCTCAGTGGCATACCACACACACAAAAAAACTTTATATTCTTCATGTGCTAATGCAATACAGAGCAGCTGGGAGATTTTATATCATGCACCTGGTCATTCAGTGACCTAAGCTCCTTTGCTGGTAAAACCAAGATTAAGACAGTAAAAATCAACAAGGTGATAAAACATATCACAGTTTAAATTATATATAGCATATAGTTAAAATCACTTTATGATCAGAATTTACCATTTTATAGCCATAATTATTTCTCCTCATTAAATCTTTGCAAACAGATTAGATAATAGAACAATCAGGGGGAAAAATCAGAACACTTTTTAAAGATTAAGTTTTCATTATTTTGACTAGCAATTATTACTTATCAATACTGGAAAGTTAAATCACCATTCAGATATATCACGTATTCCTTATGATGCAAAAACTCCACTAACTTATTCTTTAAGCCATCTTTTGAAGACTCTATAATGAGTTCCATATTTCTCAGATCAAAATTAGGTATATTCATGTACATCAATGTGCAGCGTGGGGAACACAGCCACTAATAATGTGATATCTTTGTGTGGTGACAGGTGGTAACTAGACTTATTGTAGTGATCATTTGTAGTGTATAGAAATATTGAATCACTATGTTGTGTACCAGGAAGTAGATAGAAAATGAAAGAAAGAATGAAAGGAAGGAAGCAAGGAAGGAAGGGAGGGAGGGAGGAAAACAATCAGGTATATTCAGACATGTTACACATTCTCTGCAATGTTTACTAGTTTTTCTCATTTTTTTTGCATTCAATTTCGACTTTGTTTAGCTCAAAAATATGCCTGTCACACATCAGTGTGTATAGTTGGCCACATTTATTTGACTGCTCCCATTTCCCTGCGTGGCCATTGCCTATCCATGCTGGCTTTAATATCACTCAGGCCCTTTATACCACCCTGCAATATGTAACTTACTGCCTCTTGTCACTCCATCATTAACCAATATGGTGACTTTATGTTAATTAAAGCACTTTACTGGTTTTGCAAGGAAGAGTTTCTAATAGCTATGTGTACCCATGTTGACTACAATGAGAATAGTACCCTCTGAAGTGGCAAGAAGCACAACATGCACAGTCATACTTGCACTAGCTCCACTGATGTCCTTCTGGATTCCCATTTGATAGCTACACCTCTGTCATACTCAATTTTCACACTTCTGTCCCCTCTGTCTCTACCTTTAGTTTCATTAGAAATAATGTTGCTTAGCTTCAAAAGATCTCTAATCTTACAATTATTTTTTCTTCTTTAAAATTTCTGTCCAGTATTCGAAGAAGGGCCAATTGCCCAATGTCTTTCTAAAAGTCTTTATTATAAAAAATGATTTACATTTTCTCTCTCTTGTAAGGCAATCAGCAGTTTCCCTCCTTTCAAGATCTCTAACCATTAATCTCAAAGATTCTGCTGGCTCTTTTTCTTTTGGCTTCAAACATATTCAAACATAACATTTGGTAAAGCAAATATTTTCAAAAATACAAAAGTAGGAAGAATCATACAATCCTGACTTCTACAATTAAAATGATATATTTGTCTTTTATTTTTTCTCCATATTTCAAAGCTCTGTGATCTATAACCACAGTTTCATCCCTGTACCTACTCACTATTCAGTCTCTAACTTAACATGAAAAAAAAACCTGAATAATCAAATGAGAACATTATAACCTTTGAGTAACTGGAATATTAATTGGAGAAATATTACACTTCAGTTTTTTGCCACCAATTTTTGAGTATAATCTTTGGAATCAGCAAAAACAAGAACACCTTAGAAAAGTCTGTGGTTAATCATAAACATATGTTTAATAAACAATTTATAGAAAAAAGGCATTAAATGAGCTATTAGTTTTTAAGGTTAAAGTATATTTTTATTGAATTAATTATGATATTCTTGGCTCCTATTTCCTGAAGTTATTATTTTCTTTTTCCTCTTTAATAATATCTGATCATGCACTTCTCTGAATCTTCTTCATACTTTTATATTCCTTTACAGAAAACGGAATATCCCAACTGTATATAAATGTATTAATATTTTTTCTTATATTGGTCACATATTGCTAGCACGAACTATGATTGGATCTTATTAGTATTGCCCATAGAATACTTCATATAGTTGATACTCAATTAATATTTGCATATACATATACTTCTCCACTAAATTAATCAAGATTTAAAAAGTTGTACTAATTCTTCCCTTTCTTTAAATAGACGGAAACAGCTTACTGTATGCACAGGCTCAGAGAATTTATAAACGGCCAAAGCTTGCTATTCTCAATTTGAGATTTTAAATGATTAAATGTAAGTGAAATTAGTGAAGTGTTACAATATATCCTTTAAGTTAAGGACTTTTGTTAAGGGATTGAGATGGTAGATCCGTGAGACAAAGTTTTATATTACAAGACCTGTATCTGACATAAACTGCAAACTGATATAAAATTAGAAGTATGAAAAATATCTCCATATCTAAGCTCCAGTTCCTATGACTGTATTATACCAGATGGAAATATGGATCTCTGTATATTTAAGAGTGAGAAAGAAGTAGTACACTTTCTTAGTTGTTACTTTTTAATACTAACTCATCTGTCTTCCTATCTCTAGAGAGCTATCAATTTAATGTAAAGACTAAGTATAGGACAAATTTAATAACAGAGAAATTAGGTTCTAGGTTACCAGACAGCTGCATATCATATTTAAAATATATATTTTATAGTATAAACACTTTGAATAAGCAAACATTCATGTTACTGAATTCGAATATTGTAGCTACCTATGAGGTGCTCCATCCCTAACTTATCTCTGTTGGATGAAGATGTCTGTCAAGGTGGTCTGATAATTTGTGTTTTAATAAATTTTGCAGATGATTCATATGCTCAAAAATTTTTTTAATCAAATTTTTAAAAATATAATTTACATGGACTAAAATGCACACATTTTAGGTCTGCAGTTCACCAGTGATGGATATTTGGGTTGTTACCAATTGGAAGTTACTATGAATTTAAGCTTCAGTGAACATCAGCATACATGTTTTTGTCTAGCCATATCTTTTCATATCTTTTGGTTAAATACCTAGGAGTAAGAGTGTTGCTACATGTGGTAAATATATGTTAATTTGATAAGGAGCTACCAAATAATTTCCAAAAATAATTATACCTTATCATATCACTGCCTGGAATGTAAGAAACTTTCTGTTACTCCACATACTTGTCAACACTTGAAATAGTCAGACTTTTAATTTTTGGCCTTTTTAGTGCATGTATAGTATTCTAGTCCATTTGGGCTTAAATAACAAACATTTATTTTGAGAGCCTACATCCTAGATCATTGATGGCCTTCTTCTCACTGTGTCCTCAGATGACAGAAAAAGGGCAAGAGAGATCTTTGGAGTCTCTTTTATAAGGACACTAAACCCATTCATGAAGACCCCCCCTCAGCACCTAATCACCTCCAAAAGGCCTTACTTCCTAATACCATCACATTGGGCGTTAGCATTTCAACATATGAACTTCAGGGGGACACAAACATTCATTCCATAACATAAATTCTTACATTTTTGTGGTTTTAGTTTGAATTCAACTGAGGACTGACGCTTTTGATTATCCATTAGTGCATTCGTTTTATTTAATACAAGTTTTTTTTTTTGGAAAGTCTCTCTTTTTTATTTTCTGGAAGAGTTTACTAGAATTATAATTATTTCTTCCTTACATGTTTGTTAGAATTCATCACTGAAGCCATTCAGGCCCAAATATATATATATATTTTTTGGATGGCTTTAAGTTAAAAACTCAATTTATTTAATGAATTTAGAATTTCGGTTTTTTTCTTGGGTTAATGTTGGTCTTTCAACGAATTGTCATCTCATAAAAATATTGAAGTTAATTGGCAAAAAGCTTCATAAGACTCCAGTGATTTCATTTGAATACCAGTAGTATTTTTACTGATGTCTCCTTTTTCACTCCTGATAGTGATAATTAATCTTTCTCTCTTCTTTTTTCTGTATCACTCTAGATAGAGATTGGTCAATTTCATTGGTATTTTCAAATAACTGAGTGTGGTTTCATTGTTTTTCTCTATGCTTTTTCCCTCCCATGTTCTCTTTCACTGATTTACCCTCTTATAATTAATATGTCCTTCCTCTCTGCACCCTCACACTTCCAGGATTTCCAATACACTGATATTTAGACAGCTTAAAATTTCACACAGGTCACTTAGTCTCTGTTCATTATTGTTGTACCTTTCTTCTTTGTGTGATTCAGGTAGAATAGCTTTCCTTCCTTTATCTTCAAGTTTACTGATCTTTTATTCTGCAGTATCTAATCTGCTATTAGAGCCATCTCGTAAAATTTATTTCAGATTTAAATATTTCACCATCAGAGACCAGTTTGGTTATTTTTTCATAGTTACCATTTCTCTCATTATTATGTCCATATTTTTTTTCAATTCTGAAATATATTTATAATAGCAGTTTTGAAATTTTGTCTGCTAATTACATCATCTCTGTCATATTTGTTTCTATTGATTGATTTTTTTTTCTCCTGTTATGTGCCACATTTTCATTGTGTGGCAGAAATTACGTGTTACATTGATTGTCAGATTTCGTTGTCTTCTTTTAAACAATGTTGATGTTTTTCTGGTAGGCACTTACTCTATCTGTAGATCAAGTAAATTTTTGTGGGACTATAGAGTAGCTTTTACTTTAGGGCTCACTACTTGTTCACTAAGGAATGGTCTTTCTAAAATGTCTACTGAAACACCCAGGGACTCAGCAAAGTCAATACAGTCTGGATGTTTGGATATCAGACTTCCCCCTTGTTGGGGAAGCTAGTAAATTAGTCTTGTTCAGGCTTCAGAGGTGGCACTAGGCCTGTCTCTGACCGGACAATGATAGTGATGCTAAAGCTGGCTTCATGCCAAACTGCTGAGCTACACTGAGGCCCTCAGGGGTGGTGCCAGCACACCTTGTAAGCCGTTAGATAAGATAGTAAGTCATGGAACTTCTTACACCTTGAGGGCCTGGCCAGCCCCTGGGGATCAAGAACATTCCAAAACTTATGAGTTAAGACCAAGGCATTTATGACAACAGCCAGAGCTGCAAGCTTGTAAGTAGGCTGATTGTTATCAGCTTGCGGCCTGGTGCTAAAAGCTGGGCTCCTTCGAGTGGCAAACTGAAGTCTCACCCATGGGGTGGATGCACCACCGGAACCTTCCCAACTGGGACTCCAGATTGCTGTTCAAGGGACTTCTCAGAGCTGCTTGGATCTGGATGTAGGAGCTTCCCCAATTCGGTGATATATAAACCTCTGTCTTTACTATTCTTTCTTAGTTACACTATTCTTTTCTTAATTAGTATACTGTAATTTTTGTTAATTCAATAAGCTCTCTCTAAATTCTTGTTTAACTGAGTATAGAGTGGTTATTTTGCCAGAGAATCCTACTAACCTTGAAACCGAAAGTAGGGCTTTTGGCAAAACACCCCCTATATAGTGTACATTGCTGTCATTGTTTAGTTTAGAGCTACCTGAAGTTCTTCGTTCCCTGGTAGTTGTTCTTTACTCAGCTTTATGAAGTCTTAGCCTAAATATGAGAACTTAGTCATTACCCAAGGACTCTGGTGATCCCTTATGGAGATTTCTGTAGCTCCTTTTCTGCATAGTGTTAAAATGCAAATTTGTGACACATTAAAAATGTATTTTAAAATTTATTTGAGCAAACAACTGTTGGAATGGGAAAGCACCAAACCAAATGTGGTTAGGAGCTCTCTGGGCAAGGGCTACAGCAGAGAAATTTATTGGCACACAGGGAAGCAAAGCAATTAGTCAGTTGGCTGTAACTTATTTGTTTGCTTTATTTGGAAACATTTAGTTTTTGGCTGCTGTGATAATCTGTTTTTCAGTTTCATTTTCTCAGGATGAAGAGAATCTAGTTAACTCTTCATGAGTAGTTATTCTTGAGTTGCATTTTCTCAGATTCAAGAAGGCCTTAGCTAACTGGGTTTAGTTTGTTTACATATGTTACCAAAGGCACTAGAGTTGCCCCAGTCTAATGACCCTCTTGCTTAACTACATTATCCACAGACAACTCCTATCTGCTATTGCACCCAATAGATTCCATCTATCTTAGTTCCACCGATACTGATCTATGACTCTTCAGCTCAGTAAGACTAGCATACTCTGCTGGGTTTCCCCTCCCTAAAGATAGAAGGTGCCTCCAGTCAGACCTCACAGTGCCATGTGTCCTGTTGTCTAATGTCTGAAAACAGTTACTTCTTTCATCCTGCCCAGTTTTCTAGTTGTTTACAGTGGGAGGGCTTTCTGGTACCATCAATCCTTCATAGCTAAAAGCAGAAGGCCCTTGTTCACTGAACTTTGAAAACTATTAACTTAAAAAACCCCAGTAACAAATTCGGTATTTTTATCACACTCTTTCCAGTTACTCTGTCTCTGCAATTGCATTTACTATTCTTGACCACACTTTCCCTTTTTTCATAGACTTTCTCTTTTCTTTTCCATAATTTATCAGAAGGGCATGCTACAAACCTAGGTTAAATTGTTGCTTAATTCCCTTCTCTGACTCCAGTCTTTAACTTTCCAATCCATTAAGAATTCAATTCTTAGATAGATTATTCTTAAAAATATTTTGATTGATCTTCTGATCAAAGGTTTAAACGGTCTCATCATTCTAACTTTCAAGAAGTTATATTTCTCTGCCTAACATTTAATGCTGCTCAGATCTGGATTTCAATCTCTCTAAGCGTATGTTTCTTTGTTTACAACATATACCTTCACCCCAATATTTATGTGACATGTTTATCACACGTTTATAACACGTCACTTTACTGTTGTGGTTTTCCTTGTTGGGTTGCTAATTTCCTTTAAATCTCGGGTTGCCAGGTAAAAATACAAGCTATTCAGTTGCATTTGAATTTTAGATAAATGATGGGTAAGTTTTAGTATAAAAATATACAAAATATTGGGACTTCCCTGGTGGTCCAGTGGTTAAGACTTCGCCTTCCAATGCAGGGGGTGCGGGTTCAATCCTTGATCAGGGAGCTAAGACCCCACATAAAATACAAGCAATATTGTTACAAATTCAATAAAGACTTTAAAAATGGTCCATGTCAAAAAAAAAAAAAAACCACACACACACACACACCAAAATATTATGTGGGATATACTTATAGTAATAAATTATCCATTATTAATCTGAAGTCAGACTTAACTTTTTTTTTTTTTTTTGCCAAGTCTGGCAACACTATTTAAATTGCTTCCTATTTTCAAGTCCAGACTTATGTTATAGATCATATGAAAACTTTCCACTTCTCTAATAATCACTTTTTCATCTCTGAATATCTACCTATGTTGTCTAACCTATGTTCTATCCCATCTGACTGTGCAATCGTTATGTACAAAATATACATGCAACATTAAATAACTGTATTTTTAATTTTCATTAATTTAATTCCTACTTACAGACAGAAATTTTAACTTATATTTATTATGTATTCTTTCAGCAGTTAATATAAATCTTAACTATTACCAATTGCTTATTCATATTGTTACAGTGTGCTAATATGTTACCCTACATATTGCTTTTAATTCTACTTCAAATGAATAATTTCCAGAAGGAACATTTTCTGTGACCTAATGCTTCAGTTTTAAAGTGATAAATGTTACACTTAAACAAAACATGAAAACGGAGTACAAAGACCTCATTTCCCTTTCATAGAATAAATTTCCAAATTCTCCTTTCTGCATATGCAGTTTTCTACCTCAGTCCCTACCCTCTGTTTCCTTCACAGCTGTCATTGATCTAATTTATGCTTTCATTATCTGGGTTGTTGCAAGAGTCTTCCAAATGGTCCTTTAACTCTAGTCTTTCATAATTTAAATCTATTTTTTTCGTAGAGCAGACAGTGGCATCTATCCAAAACCATACCTGATTATTTCCATACAACGGTTTAAAATTTTAATGATTTTGTACAGCCTTCATGAGAATTTCAGTCTACTCAACACTGTATCTAAGACCCACTATGACAACCACTTGCCTTTCAACCACATCTTCCACTATTCCTTACCGTTTACCTTTTGAAACTGATCTGAGTTGGACACTGCACTTGAGAACATTTTATCTGTGTAAAAGAATCCATTCCAGATAACAAGAAGAAATGAAAGAGAAAGAGTAGAGTCTAGTCTCTATGTGGATCACAAGCTTTGGTCACTTTTACTAAAAAAACAACATCCCAAGAGAATATTGAGGGTAGAATAAGTTGTAGACATTATAGGTATAAAGCAATCTTGTTTTTAATGGGCAATATATAAAAAACATTGGAATGAAATATATCACTATGTCACTTAATGAGAGTTACTCCTTGAGAATCTATTAATTATATATTTATTATAATTGTTTATTAAAATTTGAATTTTCTACAAATAAAGGATAAAAAATTTATACCATTTCCTTTTTCCAACAATTTGAAATACAAAATTGTAATTTCAAAAGAAGAGGGCATATTTTATGAATAACATAACTTTTAATTATGATAAATTCTTTTCTCTCTTAAATGATCAAACCCATAAGTTAAAATAAAAATCAAATCAGTGAAACTAAAATATCTCTTAATGGTCTTGAGAGCTTCAGGTTAGTGATCTCAAACTGATTATTATTAAATATTTATTTCTCAGGCATTAGAGCTTCTGGAAGCATAGATGTATATATGAATGTTACTTTCATGTTCAGTAAAAGTATAAATATTTGAAAACTATATGGAATTTTAAAAATTTGCCTTAGAGATGTAAAAAAAGAAATAATAGTTTCTTCTATCCTGTCAAAAATACCCTTGTAGCACATGTATTGAATCCACTTTCTGTGCCAGATATCTTCAAACATGATTTTATAGCATATGTACAGTAAATCTAACCACTTTTTTTCTTACTAAACTGAGACAGCAGATCGACAGAACTGTGTTTGAATGCAGCTGTATCTAGTGTCAAAGACAAGCTGATGCTTTTTACACATCACCGTCCTGAATCCCACACATCGTATCCTAAAAAGGAGACACCTGGGAGTTTCCTGTTGGACATCTAGATAAATCTTAGACTTCTAAATTCAACATGATGTAAACTAAATTTTTTCTACTACCTGGTTAGTATCAACCAAAACTCTTTTTGAATCTTCTCTTACGCTGTCTCAGCATTTTTCTCATGTAAAGAAATCTCTTTTCATCCAACTTTATTCCATTTTTGAATGATCAAACTCAGGCCTCCATTATGATGAATTCCCATCAGCAATTTTCAAAAGCTATCTTCATTTATTCCTCCAAGTGCTTCTAAAACTTCCAAAATGGTCATTTATTTCCTTAGTCACTAACAGTAATCTAGGTAATGTGTCTTTTCCAACTGCCAATAATGCTGATTTATATGTTCTGTTTGGAGTTTTCCTTGTTAAAATCAAATAGCAATTTTATTTCACTGAACAGTAACTTGCTGAAAATTAATAGAATTTGTGTACACTTAGCCTTGTATAACATTACATACTTTAAGCAAGAACGTGTTTGAAAGGAGAAAAATATATTTTACTTACCAACCTGCATTCAGAATCAGTTTGTGAGACTAATACTATCACCCTGATTAACTTGAAAATCTATTAGCCTTATTACTGTAGAAGTAAGACTTTTTAGTGTGACAGGTAGATGGTGGGTGTGGATGTCCGTAGCATTTTTTTTAAATATGAAACTTTATGTCTGTGACAATCCACAAGTCATAATTATCTTGGAATAATGTATATGAATCGATACAACTGGGCTTGAGAAAAGTGCAAGAATTCCGTATTTATCACTACTAAGAATATTGTACATTTGTTTTGAGAACTTATAAGTAGGTGTTTCCCATAAGGATGTTAACAAATTCAGAAATAATTCCATGAAGAAGAATTTCCTCCAAATAATTTCTAAATGTGATAAGGTTTAATGTGACAGGAAATGTATATATTTTGGCCTCAAGGCCCAATGAGATGTTGATGGCAGTTGAGAGGGATCCTTATGGCAAGTCAGTTACATTTTAGTACTCAAATAATTATCCTCTCACTCTGAAATATGTGTTGGGGGGGTGGGGGGGGAAGAAGTATAGTTCTTAAAAAATCAAAGTGGAAATTTCAGTAATACAAAAGAAATATTTTTCTTTTTAGTGAAGAATTAGTTTACAATTATGGAAAATAAATTTGATTTTCAAAGTCACTAATTGCTTTCCTTAGAATACAATTAAGTCAGGTATGCAAAAATCCAAAGACCATATGTGACTATGATTATTTGCCATAGCAGGGCTCACCTAGTGTGCATTTGCAATCAGAGGATAAGTAATGGGAAAGACTTAGACATCACCAAAAGCAAATAACCTGCCATCTCTCCCTCTTTGTCATCTAATCAGGCAAAGGACTCCTTGCCCCTTGCAACTGAATACCGTGGGGCATGTACTGTATTGGATTTTATGTCAGGTCATGCAGAGCTGGTAATGAACTCTGAGCAAGTACACTCCTGACACGACAGAGAACATAGTTTCACATCATTAAATTAGTTTTCTGTTATCGAAACCCATACTAAGTGACACTTGTTTTTTCAAAGTCTTTAAATGATTGATAGTCTGGTATAAAATACACAGAAGGAACTATAACTCCTCTAATTGACTACATTTATTAGAAATAACATGTTTTCTCTCTCAATAAACATTGAACATGTGACAATGGAAAATTACATGTTACATATATGTCAGAACACTGGATTTAAGAACCTCACCGCTATGAAAACAGCTATTATTTATTCTATGTACTAAATATGGATACTTATACTGTACATGTTCTATACTATAGGTAAATCGTAAAACAATCTGAAGAACTTTAAATTTTTTATTATAAAAATAATTTTAAAAAACAAACGCATGAATAATAATACTGTGGGGGCTTCCCTGGTGGCGCAGTGGTTGAGAATCTGCCTGCTAATGCAGGGGACAAGGGTTCGAGCCCTGGTCTGGGAAGATCCCACATGCCATGGAGCAAATAGGCCCGTGAGCCACAGCTACTGAGCCTGCGCGTCTGGAGCCTGTGCTCCGCAACGGGAGAGGCCACGATAGTGAGAGGCCCGCGCACCGCGATGAAGAGTGGCCCCCGCTTGCCACAACTAGAGAAAGCCCTCGCACAGAAACGAAGACCCAACACAGCCAAAAATAAATAAATAAATAAATAAAATTAAAAGAATAATACTGTGAACACTAAAGTATACCAATGCCTACATTCAATAATTTTTCAATTTTGCTAATTTGCTTCATTTGCACACACATAAAAATGAATACTGAAGAGCTAAAATACCTAAAGTTATTTACAGGTGTCATAACACTTTATCTTTAAAATTGTGAACAAATATGCTCAAATCGTAAGGAAAACTTTTCATATTTCCCTGCAATTTAATTATCATGCTAACAAAATTAATACTATCTATTATACATTCCATTTCTCATTTCTCTAACTTTTCATAAAAATTTCTTTTGCCCCCAAACAAAATATATAACCAATGCCCACACATTTCGTTTTCTTGTTATGTCTCATCGATCTATTTAATTTAATATAATGCCTGCCTTCATCCTTTTAAAGAGTTTGCCTCTTTAATACCAATTTTCAGGCTAAGAAGCTGATTTATTAGAGACATCTAATTGTGATAAGTGTTTTTTTTTAATTTGTTAGGTTTTTGTCTTTCTTTTATTGGAGTCTTCCTGTGGAGTCATTGATTTTTATTTATTCAATCTGTTCCAATCAACTAAAATAATTAAAATTCTGATGCTCCAATTTTTACAAACTTAAAAAGTAATAGAATCTTCAATTTGACTTCTATAGAAGTCAAGGCTAAGTGAATCATTAGCCTTGGAACTTCTTTACTTCTGGTGCATCATAAAATATGATGCACAACTTGTATTTGACTTGAGCCAGGTCTAGCATTAGCTATCATCCACACATTTAGTGGGAGCCTCAGTAGGTTGTGGTCAGAGTGATCATTGTTACTGGGATATCAGTGCTTTAAAATACTTTTATGGGAGAGATATAAATTAGATATTGATAAAATTGTGACTTTGTTTTAACATTTGAAATTTCCAATGAATATTTAGTGTTGCAGACAATTTATATAAGATTTTTAAAAATATTCTATTTCACTTAAACATTAGTTTTTAACCTTAGTTTTTACCTGAACATATGCCAGAAAAAATATTTCTAAAGCATTAAAAAAAAAAAAAATTTCTAAAGTATTTATAGTATTTCTTATCCAGTACAAATAGTAGCAGAATAGTCCTCTCTCTGTCTCTCTCATATACATACTAGCATTGTGTATGTTGTATTTTAAATATTTTACTTTAAGAATATGTTTGCAGAAAGATTCTTTGGTTAAGTATATTGGAAATCATTATATACCAGATTCTATTAAATATTAAGAATACTATTTTTGGACTTCCCTGGTGGCACAATGATTAAGAATGCACCTGCCAATGCAGGTGACACAAGTTCGTGCCCTGGTCCAGGAAGATTCCACATGACGCGGAGCAACTAAGCCCGTGCACCACAAATACTGAGCCTGCACTCTGGAGCCCACGAGCCACAACTACTGAGCCCAGGCACCACAACTAATGAAGCCCACGCACCTAGAGCCCGTGCTTCACAAGAGAAGCCACGACAATGAGAAGTCCATGCACCGCAACAAAGAGTAGCCCCGGCTCGCCGCAACTAGAGAAAAGCCCGTGCACAGCAACGAAGACCGAGTGCAGCCAAAAGTTAATTAATTAATTAATTAATTAATTATTCTAAAAAAAGAAGAATACTATTTTGAGCATTATCTTTGTTGCTAGGGCTGCCATAACAAAATGTTGTGAACTAGGTAGTTTAAACAACAGAAACTTCTTTTCTCACAGTTCTAGAGGCTAGAAATCCAAGATCAAGGTGTTGGCACGTTTGGTTTCTCTTAAGGCGTCTCTCTTTGTCTTGCAGATGGCTGTCTTCTGACTGTGTCCTCACATGGCTTTTCCTCTGTGCATGCATCCCTGCTGTCTCTTTCTCATTGTATATGGACACCACCATATATGATCTCATTTAACTTTAATTACTTCTTCTAAGGTTCATCTCCAATATAGTTAAATTCTGAGGTACTGGGCTTTGGGACCTCAACATATGAATTTGTGGGGAGCACAATCCATCCCATAATAAGCATGCTGAATTACATAGTGAAAGATTCACTGGGTGTGGCCCGATAGGCTGCAGGTGAAATTCTGGGTGTGGCGTTTGTTGACCTGTGATTAGTAATTTAATTCTTTAACCCAGGTTTTTCTCTTGTCTAATGAGATGTAAGTGGAATTGTAATAAGTGGCTTGTTCTGAAAATTAGAGATAATATTTGTGATGTGTCGGGCACATAATACGTCAGTAAATATGTTCTCTGTTGCAAAAATTAACATTCCTCTTGTTTCATGGAGAACAAATTCAACAATATGTATTATTTTCTTGCTATAATTTTGAAAACAGTATCTAATTCTATTAAAATTTTAATATTTGTGTGTTTACATCTAACATTGAGCATCTCCACTGGTGTGCCAAGAATGACTTTCAGGTTTCCGACAGATCGAGCCCCTCAGTTCCAAGCCTTGGACAACCCCCTTTTTCTCTCTTATCATTTTTTGTGGGTTTGCTTTGTCATATAAAAGTTTGAGAAGCTATGTGTTGACAACAACATACACACATTTAAGATGATGTCAAAGGGCACATCATATTAAATTAGTGGTTTCTTTCACCATCATATACAAATTACAAGCAATGAGATATTTTTTTAAAGTAATTTTCATAATAATTTTAAGAGGCTCCTCTCCTGTATTTTGTTTAAACTTTTGATAATGAACCTAAGATAATCCTTAATTTTGATATGTGGAATTATTTTCTCATTGAAATACATTTGTGACAGTATTTTACATAAAATTGAATTAAGTATGTTTTCTGCATTATTAGCATAAACAAAAATACTTGCATGGAAGTAGATATATAGAGAAAAAGCAAAAAGATAGCTTTAGTAGCTAGAATCTATACTTATAATTTATGAAGGCAGAACAAAGGTTTTTAATTTTATAATAGCCAACAGACTGTAAATAACATGATACAAAATTCGTGTATACACATTATCTTTTGACTAAAAGCCTATTTTAACTTTCTCCAGCTGCAATTCATTAAGTTCTGAATTTATAACAGAGAAACAGCAGCCACTGTTTTATCCTTTTGCTCTTCTGATTACCCAGGAATGCCATCTAGTGTCAAAACAGTAACTGCACCCTTTCTGTCCTGTGCAGACTCCTGGTTGCTTATGGAGTGGAAATAATACATTTTATACTACCTTTCTGTAAAATATGCTTTAAAGAAATATATTACAATGAATAGTTGGGGACTAACTCTTTATAAATTAACAGAAGAATGTCATCCAAGTAGCCTTTAGCTATTTTTGGTTTTTTCTTGTCATAAAGTGAAAGTTTAACTTAATGCAAAACAAATTCATTAAGGCATTCTTTATAAACAGTTGTATTAAGGAAAGAAATTCAGAAGGGTAATTACTACCCCAAAAGCTCAATGTTATATCAATTTATTTTTTAATTTTAAGTTAAACAACAATTCAGAAATACATAAAATATATTCTTTTTTGTTGTTCATAATTAATCTGTTATAATTAAAATCTACTGAAAATGCAGAAAACACTGAGTGCAAATCTAGTTGAAAGATTGTCTGAGATTATAGTATTTTATCTATTGCTGTTTATTAAATGCTTATTATAAAAATGATAACTTATCTATAAAATTTTAACAAACTTCTCATGCTCTACTAGTTTGCTATTGAAAATTCTTCTTGAATTTCACTTAAATTGAGTACTGAGATAATCCAAATGAAAGTGAAAAACAAGTTTATTAAATTGTTTTATTAGTTTCTGCCTTTGTAGCTGAGTTTTATTATAGATAAGAGAATTTTCAGTTATTTCATTTCTTCTCTAGGAAGACAGTTTTGTTTTACAAGTGCAATGAAATATCACCTTATCAATTAATTTTCTCTCATGTAGAACAGTGCTATACAAATGGTAGGAGGCACTTGAGTGGAATTTGGTAAAAAAGCAGAAGATAAAAGTGCAAGTAGAAGGGAACTTGGTTGAATGGGAGAAATTGTGGAAGAAGAGGACAAGAGGCAGTAGATAGTGTGGTGATTCAATTCCAGCAGCCACAGTGGCTTATTTTTCTGGATCTGGATGACACACTCGCATATACCATCAATGGAGGTCTGGCTAGCAACTCGTGGCCCACACAAGGCTTCCTACTTTAGCTCCAACATTGGGCTACTGCAAAAAGGAGCAGCCCCAAGCCCTGGCACCTTAAGAGAACCTAGCTCACAGTTAAAGCCAGTTAGCACCATGCATCCTAAGACTGACATATTTTTCAACAAATCTGAAAAGTAGAATCATTGTTTCATAGCACACAGAGTAATTAGCATCTGTACTTCTGACTACCAGTTCCAGCTTAACTCAACCTGACACATCAGAAGGCAGGGTTAAAGCTCAGTTGTGAAATCAAGCATACCTGGTTGTTATTTGTGTCTTTCCTATGTCCTATGTGTAATCTGAAGTAATCAGTCTACCTTTCAGATTTGTTGGAAAAAATTAAATGACATTACTATCACATTCAGAGGAAAGTGTTATTATAACAAAGAATCTTAGATGAATTATGTATTAATAGGAGACAAAAAAACAGGATCAAGCCTCGGTCTGACTGGTTTTAAAATCCACACTTTTGCTGCTGTAACATGATGCATCTCTAAACCAAGTTCTGTCAGTAACTAATGACATATACATTTGAGAAAATCACGTCAATCATTGTCCTTGTTGGCAGAATAAGATGGTGGTATTGTCTATGTATTTTTTAACTCAAATAGTTTTGCTTGCAAAACAAAATGTTTGTTATGGTTTATTTCACCATCATATTGCTAAAAGTCCAGTAAGGAGGTGAATGATTTTAAAAATATTTTAATAAAGCTTTAGAGCTTTTATGATAGAAATGTCTAATATTAATGGTGGGGAGTAAGTTAACACTAACATCTGAAGTGGCAGCAGAAAATATTAATACAGGAGGGGCTTCCCAGGTGGCGCAGTGGTTGAGAATCTGCCTGCCAATGCAGGGGACACGGGTTCGAGCTCTGGTCTGGGAAGATCCCACATGCCGCGGAGCAACTAAGCCCGTGTGCCACAACTACTGAGCCTGCGCATCTGGAGCCTGTGCCCCGCAACAAGAGAGGCCCCCACAGTGAAAGGCCCGCGCACCGCGATGAAGAGTGGCCCCCACTTGCCTCAACTAGAGAAAGCCCTCGCACAGAAACGAAGACCCAACACAACCATAAATAAATAAATAAATAAATTTAAAAAAAAAAAAAAATTAATACAGGAGATAATAAATGAACAAAGTCTTGGAGGACTAGTCAATATTCACACAGCAGACAAGGGGAAGGGGATGCCACAGCATGTGGAGGAAACAATAAGAAATTGAGGCATTTGCATTAGCTAAATACACTCAGTGTATTGCCAGTAGTTTATTAGGCTTGTAAGGATGTGAAGATTACATGAAGTAACCCATGTAAATTAACAATTTGGACAATTCCTCTACTGGTAAATAGCAAGTACTCCACAAATGTTAGTTATGCTATATAATAATAGTCTCTTGTAGGAAAAATATAGCAAGAGAGAAAAACAGCAACATAAGCAAGAGAATGATCCCCAAGTACCTATTACATAGCACCATAAGTACTTTTTTTCTGTAGATAATGGAAAGCCACAGAAGAATGCTAAGTTTGGAAGTGTCAGGATGAAGTTTTAATATTAGGATGACCACTCTATTAGCTAATATGTGAAGGATTGATTAAAAAATAATATGAGGGAGTCAAATTTAAAGAATGATGCTCAAGGCAAGAACATAGGCAATAGTAGAGGGATAAAGAGGACACACTCATAATTGAAACTTTACAAGGCAGTGTAGATAGGACTTTGCCAATGACAAGGTATAGGGGGAAGTCCAGGATGACTCCCAAATTTCTGACCTGGTTACTCTGGTGATGATGTTTCCAAAAAATTCAGAGCCAGAGCAACTTTGTTCATGGACACTGACTTGAAAATACTACCATCATCTCAATACTCAACAAAAATCTCATGCCTCCCAAGAGGAAGCACCTTGTCAAAATTAGTTTTTCAAAACTGCCAACTGTTGCAGGTTAGCTTCCCAGGGACACAGACTCCATGACAGAGAGGAAGATGCTGGAATTTCATGAGGGAGTGTTCTTAGGATTTGTGGAAGAACGGGAGAAGAGCAGCAATACATAGAGACAGAGGTTTGTGATTCAGTCTTAATAAAGGCTTCACAGCTTTATGTGGATCTCTGAGGCTGAGATAACTCTTCAGGTTTTCACTCGTTCTGGCAACTTTATGTCTTTTTACATTACTATACAAATTGGGCAATAATTTGGGCTGCACCAGAAAGGTCCATGACTTCACACCAGGCAGCTTCCTCAGCCAAGGCACCTCCCCAAGAGAGCTGACAGGTGAGGGATATCAGGGGCCAGCATCCCCAGGACCAAGGGGGAAATTGTCTTTATTCCTGAAGGGGGGTCTCTGTGATACACGACAGCATCTCTTCCACCAGCTTTTTCAATCTCACATTCTTTAAATTGTAGAAACCATTTTGACTAAGCTCTTGCCTTTATTGTTTATTGTCACTTAGTGCTCAAATTCAGTCATTTTTCCCTTGATTGCAACTTTTTTTATCTCCCCGTTTCTGTCCCAATACTACTAATTAGGAACACTCCTTCCCTGCCCTACTTGGAGTACATTCTCTCTCCATCTCTAAGAGCTACGTTAAAATATATCTGTAGCTCGAGAAGAAAGCTTAGTTTCCCCAAAGATGTTTCTGCCTCCTAGTATGTCTTATATCTTAGTAGTTCATGATTGACTGATTTTGAAGGTGATTCTTACACAATACTGTCTCAACTTACGGCTTTGCAGTTCTAACAGCCTTCTCTTCTTGTTTTGAATATAAATGTGTTTAAGCAGCTTATAACTATCTTTAGAGCTTCTCTATCCCACATTGGTTTCACTCATCTTTAAATTCTGGTAGACTTACACAAGGTACCATGGAGAGGCTAACTATTAGAGAGGCAGTTAAGAATACTTGCACAAATGCCTAGGTTTAAAGATTGGCTCTTTCCTTTACTAGATCTCTGAAATTGATTTTCTACTCATTATTCCTTGGTTCACCAATTTTTAAAGTAAAAAGATAGTGTTGGTACCTGTTTATAGGCTTGCTATAAAGTTCTGAGTGACAGGATTTCATGTGGAAGAATTTTAAATAGTGCTGCCTCTTAATAAGTACTCAGTACATTTTAACTATTATTTTTATATTACTCCTCCTAAATAGATGGATCAGACTTACCTTTTTCACAGTTATATCCCCCCCCAGATTTGCATGATTTGTATTGTATTTTGTTATTGAACAAATAGATATAATACAATGTGGCAGGCACACATCATATAATATAAGCAATATATATTTGAAACAATGTGTTCTTATTATGTGTATGCTAAAAGTGAGTGATTTAATTTAACAAAATATGCTGTGTGTTATTTAGTTATAACTTCTCAGGCTACAAAATTACTGGGGCCATAAATATTCAATAACTTTTAAAAGGTATTTTTTAAACTTTTTAATTTTGAGATAATTGTAGATAGACATGCAGTTGTAATAAAAAATACAGAAATATCTGATATCTTTTGACCCAGTTTCCCCAATGGCAACATCTTGCATAAACATATTATAACACCATGACCAGAACATTGACACCAAGGCAACCTGCTGACCTTATTAAGATTTTACCAGTGTACATGCACTCATTTGTCTGTCTGCACATGTGTGATTTATTTTTATGAAACTTTATCACACGTGTAGATTCCTGTGACCACCAAGACACAGAACAGGTCATCACAAGTATCTGTCATAGCCACAGCCACCTTCCTTTCTGCCCTGCAACCACTAATGTGCTTCTCTCTAATCCCTGGCAACCTCTAATATGTTCTCCATTTCTATACTTCTGCCATATCAAGAATGTTACATAAATGAATTCAAAAGCATGTAAACCTTTTAGACTGATTTATTTTCCCATTCAGAATAACTCTCTTAAGAACCATGCAAGTTGTTCTGTGCATCAACAGTCTGTTCCTTTTTATTGGTGAACAGGACTCCACAGTATGTATGGACCACAGTTTATTGAACCATCGCCTGTTGATTATTAAGAATAAAGCCGCTATGAACATTCACATACAGTTTTTTGTACATTTACAGGTTTTTGTGTGAACATATATTTTCATTTTTATGGCATAAGTGCTTAAAAGTGCAATTGTTGAGCCATATATGAACACGTTTAGTTTTGTAAGAAACTTTTCAACTACCTTCCAGAGTGACTGTAGCATTTTAAATCTTTACCATCAGTGTATGACTGATTTAGTTTCTCTGCATCTTTGCCAACATATGGTGTTTTTATTATGAATTTTATTTAGCCATTCTAATAAATGTGTAATGATAGCTCATTGTGGTTTTAACTTACATTTCTCTGATGGCTAATGATGTTGTAATAAATACTTGTGATTCATTTTAAACGAGTTTTGCTAAAATAACCACTACCTTATTATATATAAGGTGTCATATAATAATTGTGCAAGCATGCTTATAGCTAAATCTATATAGCTAAACTTACATTTAAGGGAAATCACTGCATGACAACAGTGTCACTGGACATATATCATGGATGAGAAAAGAAATAAACTGTTGTTTGTTTGAAGCCAAAAAGAAAGTTTTCAAAACTTACTAAGAAGCTATAGTAAATAAGTTAAATGGTGTCAACATAAGAAAAAGCATGGGGAGGACCTTCAAGATGGTGGAGGAGTAAGACATGGAGATCACCTTCCTCCCCACAAATACATCAAAAATACATCTACATGTGGAACACCTCCTACAGAACACCTACTGAACGCTGGCAGAAGACCTCAGACTTCCCAAAAGGCAAGAAACTCCCCACGTACCTCAGTAGGGAAAAAGAAAACAAAAAACAGAGACAAAAGAATAGGGATGGGACCTGCACCTCTGGGCGGGAGCTGTGAAGGAGGAAAAGTTTCCACACACTAGGAAGCCCCTTCACGGGCGGAGACTGCGGGTGGCAGGGGGAAGCTTCAGAGCCACGGAGGAAAGCGCAGCAACAGGGGTGTGGAGGGCAAAGCAGAGAGATTCCTACAAGAGGATTGGTGGCAACCAGCACTCACCAGCCCAAGAGGCTTGTCTGCTCACCCGCTAGGGCGGGTGGGGGCTGGGAGCTGAGGCTCGAGCTTCAGTTGGATTGCAGGGAGAGGACTGGGGTTGGCTGTGTGAACACAGCCTAAAGGGGGCTAATGTGCCACAGCTAGCCAAGAGGGAGTCCGGGAGAAACTCTGGACCTAAGAGTCAAGAGACCGTTGTTTCAGGGTGCATGAGGAGAGGAGATTCAGAACACTGCCTAAATGAGCTTCAGAGACAGTTGCGAGCCACAGCTATCAGCGTGGACACAAGAGATGGGCATGAAACGCTAAGGCTGCTGCTGCAGCCACCAAGAAGCCTGTATGCAAGCACAGGTCACTATCCATACATCCTCTCCCGGGAGCCTGTGCAGCCCACCACTGCCAGGGACCCATGATCCAGGGACAACATCCCCGGGAGAACACATGGCGGGCCTCAGGCTGTGGCAATGTCATGCCAGTCTCTGCCGCCACAGGCTCACCCCACATTCCGTACCCCTCTCTCCCCCTGGCCTGAGAGAGCCACAGCCCCGTAATCAGCCGCTCCTTTAACCCCCTCCTGTCTGGGCGGGAACAGACGCCCTCAGGCGACCTACACGCAGAGGCGGGGCCAAATCCAAAGCTGAACCCCAGGAGCTGTGCAAACAAAGAAAAGAAAGGGAAATCTCTCCCAGCAGCCTCAGGAGCAGCGAATTAAATCTCCACAGTCGACGTAATGTACCCTGCATCTGTGGAATACCTGAATAGACAATGAATCATCCCAAAACTGAGGTGGTGGACTTTGGGAAAAAGTATAGACTTAGAGTATGCTGTATGCAACTGACTAATTTCTGATTTATATGTTTATCTTAGTTTAGATTTTAGCACTTGTTATCACTGGTGGATTTGTTTATTGCTTTGGTTGCTCTCTTCTTTTATTACTTTTTAAATTTTTTATTTTAATAAATTTTTAAAAAATTTTTAACAACTTTATTTTATTTTATTTTATTTTTTCTTTCCCCTTTTCTTATGAGTTGTGTGGCTGACAGGGTCTTGGTTCTTCGGCTGGGTGTCAGGCTTGTGCCTCGGAGGTAAGAGAGCCGAGTTCAGGATATTGGACCATGAAAGACCACCTGGCCCCACGTAATATCAATCGACGATAACTCTCCCAGAGATCTCTGTCTCAACGCTAAGACCCAGCTCCACTCAATGACCAGCAAGCTCCAAGCTGGACACCCCATGCCAAACAACTAGCAAGACAGGAACACAACCCCACCCATTAGCAGAGAGGCTGCCTAAAATCATAAGTTCACAGACACCCCAAAACACACCATCGGACTCAGTCCTGCCCACCAGAAAGACAAGATCCAGCCTCATCCATCAGAACACAGGCACCAGTCCCCTCCACTAGGAAGCCTACACAACCCACTGAACCAACCTTACACACTGGGGGCAGACATCAAAAACAACAGGAAATATGAACCTGCAGCCTGTGAAAAGGAGACCCCAAACACAGTAAGTTAAGCAAAATGAGAAGACAGAGAAATACTCAGCACATGAAGGAGCAAGGTAAAAACCCACCAGACCAAACAAATGAAGAGGAAATAAGCAGTCTACCTGAAAAAGAATTCAGAGTAATAACAGGAAAGATCATCCAAAATCTTGGAAATAGAATGCAGAAAATACAAGAAACGTTTAACAAGGATCTAGAAGAACTAAAGAGCAAACAAACAATGATGAACAGCTCAATAAACGAAATTAAAAATTCTCTAGAAGGAATCAATAGCAGAATAACTGAGGCAGAAGAACGGATAAGTGACCTGGAAGATAAAATAGTGGAAATAACTACCACAGAGCAGAATAAAGAAAAAAGAATGAAAAGAATTGACGACAGTCTCAGAGACCTCTGGGACAACATTAAATTCACCAACATTCGAATTATAAGGGTCCCAGAAGAAGAATAGAAAAAGAAAGGGATGAGAAAATATTTGAAAAAATTATAGTTGAAAACTTCCCTAATATGGGAAAGGAAATAGTCAAGTCCAGGAAGCACAGAGAGTCCCATAATGGATAAATCCAAGGAGAAACATGCCAAGACACATATTAATCAAACTATCAAAAATTAAATACAAAGGAAAAATATTAAAAGCATCAAGGGAAAAGCAACAAATAACATACAAGGGGCTCCCCATAAGGTTACCAGCTGATCTTTCAGCAGAAACTCTGCAAGCCAGAAGGGAGTGGCAGGACATATTTAAAGTGAAATAAAGGAAAAACCTACAAGCAAGATAACTCTACCTGTCAAGGATCTCATTCAGATTCAACAGAAAATCAAAACCTTTACAGACAAGCAAGAGCTACAAGAATTCAGTACCACCAAACCAGCTTTACAACAAATGCTAAAGGAACTTCTCTAGGCAGGAAACACAAGAGAAGGAAAAGACCTACAATAAAAAACCCAAAACAATTAAGAAAATTGTAATAGGAACATACATATCAATAATAACCTTAAATGTAAATGGATTAATTGCTCTAACCAAAAGACATAGACTGGCTGAGTGGGTACAAAAAACAAGACCTGTATATATGCTGTCTACAAGACACCCACTTCAGACCTAGGGACACATACAGACTGAGTGTGAGGGGATGGAAAAAGATATTCCATGCAAATGCAAATCAAAAGAATGCTGGAGTAGCAATTTTCATAGCAGACAAAATAGACTTTAAAATAAAGAGTATTACAAGAGACAAAGAAGGACACTACATAATGATCACAGGATCAATCCAAGAAAAGATATAAAAATTGTAAATATTTATGCACCCATCATAGGAGCACCACAATACATAAGGCAAATGCTAACAGCCATAGAAGGGGAAATCGACAGTAGCACAATCATAGTAGGGGACTTTTAACATCCCACTTTCACCAATGGCCAGATCAACCAAAATGCAAATAAATAAGGAAACACAAGCCTTAAATGGCACATTTAACAAGATGGATTTAATTGATACTTATAGGACATTGCATCCCAAAACAACAGCATACACTTTCTTCTCAAGTGCTCATGGAACATTCTCCAGGATAGATCATATCTTGGGTCACAAAACAAGCCTTGGTAAATTTAAGAAAATTGAAATCATATCGAGTATCTTCTCTGACCACAACGCTATGAGACTAGATATCAATTTTTTATCAATCAGGAAAAAAACTGTAAAAAATACAAACACCTGGAGGCTAAACAGTACACTTCTAAATAACCAAGAGATCACTGAAGAAATCAAAGGGGAAATCAAAAAAGACCTAGAAACAAATGACAATGAAAACACAATGGTCCAAAACCTATCGGATGCAGCAAAAGCAGTTCTAAGAGAGAAGTTTACAGCAGATAATCCTACCTCAGAAACAAGAAAAATCTCAAATAAACCACCTAACATTACACCTAAAGCAATTAGAGAAAGAAGAACAAAAAAAAAACCCCAAAGTTAGCAGAAGGAAAGAAATCATAGAGATCAGATCAGAAATAAAAGAAAAGAAGGAAATGATAGCAAAGATCAATAAAACTAAAAGCTGGTTCTTTGAGAAGATAAACAAAATTGATAAACCATTAGCCAGACTCATCAAGAAAAAAAGGGAAAAGACTCAAATCAACAGAATTAGAAATGAAAAAGGAGAAGTAACAACTGACACTGCAGAAATACAAAGGATCATGAGAGATTGCTACAAGCAACTATATGCCAATAAAATGGACAACCTGGAAGAAATGAACAAATTCTTAGAAAAGCACAACCGCCTGAGACTGAACCAGAAAGAAATAGAAAATATAAACAGACCAATCACAAGCACTGAAATTGAAACTGTGATTAAAAATCTTCCGACAAACAAACGCCCAGGACCAGATGGATTTACAGACGAACTCTATCAAACATTTAAAGAGCTAACACCTATCCTTCTCAAATTCTTGCAAAATATAGCAGAGGGAGGAACACTCACAAACTCATTCTATGAGGCCTGATGCCAAAACCAGACAAAGATGTCTCAAAAAAAGAAAGCTACAGGCCAATGTCACTGATGAACATAGAGGCGAAAATCCTCAACAAAATGCTAGCAAACAGAATCCAGGAGCACTTTAAAAGGATCGTGCACCATGACCAAGTGAGGTTTATCCCAGGAATGCAAGGATTCTTCAATATATGCAAATCAAACGATGTGATACACCATATTAACAAATTGAAGGATAAAATCCATATGATAATCTCAATAGATTCAGAAAAAGCTTTTGACAAAATTCAACACACATTTATGATAAAAACCTTCCAGAAAGTAGGCATAGAGGCAACTTACCTATTCATAATAAAGGCCATATATGACAAACCCATAGCAAACATCGTTTTCAATGTTGAAAAATTGAAACCAATTTTGGTAAGATCAGGAAAAAGACAAGGATGCCCACTCTCACAGTTATTATTCAACGTAGTTTTGGAATATTTAGCGACAGTAATCAGAGAAGAAAAAGAAATAAAAGAATCCAAATGAGAAAAGAAGTAAAACTGTCACTGTTTGCAGATGACATGATACTGTACATAGAGAATCCTAAAGATGCTACCAGAAAACTACTAGAGCTAATCAATGAATTGGGTAAAGTAGCAGGATACAAAATTAATGCACAGAAATTTCTTGCATTCCTATACACTAATGATGAAAAATCTGAAAGAGAAATAAAGGAAACACTCCCATTTACCATTGCAACAAAAAGAATAAAATACCTAGGAATAAACCTGCCTAAGGAGACAAAAGATCTGTATGCAGAAAATTATAAGACACTGATGAAATAAATTAAAGATGATAGAAACAGATGGAGAGATATACCATGTTCTTGGATTGGAAGAATCAACATTGTGAAAATAACTATACTACCCAAAGCAATCTACAGATTCAATTCAATCCCTATCAAACTACCACTGGCATTTTTCACAGAACTAGAACAAAAAATTCCACAATTTGTATTGAATCAAAAAAGACCCCAAATAGCCAAAGTAATCTTGAGAAAGAAAAACGGAGCTGGAGGAATCAGACTCCCTGACTTCAGACTATACTACTAAGCTACAATAATCAAGATAGTATGGTACTGGCACACAAACAGAAATATAGAACAATGGAACAGGATAGAAAGCCCAGAGATAAACCCACACACATATGGTCACCTCATCTTTGATAAAGGAGGCAAGAATATACAATGGAGAAAAGACAGTCTTTTCAATAAATGGTGCTCGGAAAATTGGACAGCTACACGTAAAAGAATGAAATTAGAACACTCCCTAACACCATACACAAAAATAAACTCAAAATGGATTAAAGACCTAAATGTAAGTCCAGACACTATAAAACTCTTAGAGGAAAACATAGGCAGAACACTCTATGACATAAATCACAGCAAGATCTTTTTTGACCCACCTCCTAGAGAAATGGAAATAAAAACAAAAATAAACAAATGGGACCTAATGAATCTTAAAAGCTTTTGCACAGCAAAGGAAACCATAAACAAGACGAAAAGACAACCCTCACAGTGGGAGAAAATATTTGCAAATGAAGCAACTGGCAAAGGATTAATCTCCAAAACATACAAGCCGCTCATGCAGGTTAATATTAAAAAAACAAACAACCCAATCCAAAAATGGGCAGAAGACCTAAATAGACATTTCTCTGAAGAAAATATACAGATTGCCAACAAACACGTGAAAGGATGCTCAATGTCACTAATCATTAGAGAAATGCAAATCAGTGCACTGTTTCTGGGAATGTAATTTGAGAACAGTATGGAGGTTCCTTAAGAAACTAAAAATAGAACTGCCATATGACCCAGCAATCCCACTACTGGGCATATACCGTGAGAAAACCATAATTCAAAAAGTGTCACGTACCACAATGTTCACTGCAGCACTATTTACAATAGCCAGGGCATGGAAGCAACCTAAATGTCCATCAACAGAGGAATGGATAAAGAAGATGTGGTACATATACACAATGGAATATTACTCAGCCATAAAAAGGAACAAAATTGTATCATTTGCAGAGACGTGGATGGACCTAGAGACTGTAATACAGAGTGAAGTAAGTAGAAAGAAATAAACAAATATATTAATGTATATATGTGGAATCTAGAAAAATAGTATAGATGAACTTATTTTCAAAGCAGAAATAGAGACACAGACATAGAGAACAAATGTATGGATACCAAGGGGGAGAGGGGGTGGGATGAACTGGGAGATTGGGATTGACATATATACACTACTATGTATAAAATAGATAACTAATGAGAACCTACTGTATAGCACAGGGAACTCTACTCGGTGCTCTATGGTGACCTAAATGAGAAGGGAATCCAAAAAAGAAGGGATATATGTATACGTGTGGCTGATTCACTTTGCTGTACAGCAGAAAGTAACACAACAGTGTAAAGCAACTATACTCCAATTAAAAAATTAAAAAATAATAAAATAAAATCAACCTACATTTTACCTCACATTCATTAGGATGGCTATCATCAAAAAAAAAATAAAAAACAGAAAATAACAAGTGTTAGCAATGATGTGGAGAAACTGAAATCCTCCAACACTGTGCAACCACTATGAAAACAGTCTAGTGGTTACTCAAGAAATTAAAAATAGAAATAGCATATGATTAAGCAATCCTGCCTCTGGGTATTCATCCAAAAGACTTGAAAGCAGGGTCTTGAAAAGATATTTGCAGAGTCGTGTTCATAGAAGCATTGTTCACGATAGCCAAAAGGTAGGGGCAACCCAAGTGTCCATGGATGTATGAGTTAATAAGCAAACTATAGTATATACATACAATGGAATATGATTCAGCCTTAAAAGGGAAGGAAGTCCTGTCACAGACTACAACATAGATGAACCTGGAGGGCATGATGCTAAAAGAACAAACACTGCATGATTCCATTTATATGAGGTATTTAAAATAGTCAAACTCATAGAAACAGGAAGTAGCGTGGTATTTGTCAGAGTATGAGGGAAAGGGGCGAAGGGGAAATGCTGTTTAATAACTATAGAATTTCAGTTTTGCAAGATGAAAAAGCTCTGTTGCACAGCAGTGTGAATCTACTTAAGACTATTATGCTGTACACTTAAAACGGTTACAATGGTAAATTTTGTGTTATGTGTTTTTCACTACAATTAAAATTTTTTAAAGGAAAAAAAATAGGGGTGTTTTAAAATATTAAAAGAAGTTAACAAACAAACAATAAAATGAATGTGTGGTGTGGTAGTTGACACTAAGGAAGGAGAATTATACCAAAAACTATGGTTGTAAAAAGAGAGATTGTTTAAAGCCAGTCAGAGAAACAGAAAGATTTAAGAAAAAGTCTTGGGCTTCCCTGGTGGCGCAGTGGTTGAGAATCTGCCTGCCAATGCAGGGGAACGGGTTCGAGCCCTGGTCTGGGAGGATCCCACATGCTGCGGAGCAACTAGGCCCGTGAGCCACAACTGCTGAGCCTGCACGTCTGGAGCCTGTGCTCCGCAACAAGAGAGGCCGCGACAGTGAGAGGCCCACGCACCGCGATGAAGAGTGGCCCCCGCTCGCCACAACTAGAGAGGGCCCTCGCACAGAAGCGAAGACCCAACACTGCCAAAAATAAAAATTAATTAATTAATTAAAAAAAAAAGAAAAAGTCTTTTTCTTTGCTTATTTTTTTCACTAGAGGTGTAACAGAGTTTTCTTACAGCCACACTGAGACAGCTCTAGGCTTATTTCCATGAATGCCTCAAGGTCAATACCAAACATTATACCGTAAGGACAAGATGGGCTGTCTTGGGATGTATACCATGCTCTTTAGAGTTTGAAACTCTTCAGCATCAGCTGACTTAGATTAGTTAGACATGTATATAGATCAATGGCCTAAGCCTACTGTACCTGGTTTTGTTGGCTTTGGCTACGTGACCAGGGAGATACAAAAGACCCTCTGGAAAATTTTGCCTGGGGTCTCCTGAAACCAAGACTTCTCTTACAGACTCTGGGAGTTCATAATCCAGAGGCAAAGCACATTCTCTGCAACTGAGAAGGAAACTTGGGGGGCTGTACCTGGGAATCTAGTTGGTCCCCCAGACATGCTTATGGTTTCTTACTCCTACTGTATTGTATCCTATATCTGTATTAAAGACTTGTGAGAACACCCTGAAGAGTCTTGTGAGTCCTTTCAGTTTTCTGACCCTATGTAGTCAATGCAGAGAAGACGTAAAGATTGAGACATTTTGCATTTATTGTATACAAATTTAAATCATATGATTTCAAGGTTTTCTTTGAATCTTACATATAGACTAATTTACTTTACAGCAGTGTCTCTCAACAGGCATGATTCTGCCCCCAGGAGACATTTGGCTATGTCCGGAGGTACTTTTGGATGTCATGAGTCATTTTTGGTTGTCACACGTGGGAATGGGTGCTACTGGCATGTAATGAAAATAAGCTGAGGTGCTGCTGAATATTCTGCATTGCACACGACAACCACTGACCACAAAGGATTGTCTGGCCCAAATTGTCAATAATGACAAGGTTGAGAAAACCTGTTTTGCAGAGGGTAGGAGTTCAATAACCAAAATGTTTAACATTATTGATGCAGAAAACTTCATGATCCAGTATTATAGCAATGTTTAAGTCTAAGAAATAGAGTTTGACCAATGCAATTTCAAAACAACCAAAGATTTATTTAAATATAATACAGGTACTTTTCTGTGTTTCTTGAACACCAACCCACAGAAACACTACTTCAAATTGCTTTTATTTTTCCAACTACTTGCATTACAACTCACAACTACTGTTGTGCTTTCTCTTCAAGTAGTTTTTCAGCCTATGTGAGAATTAAAAGGTAATTCATAATTAATAAATAATTGATGATTTATTGAAATTGATACAAAATATATTTGGGAAATCCCCAAATTTGGTGATTAAACAATATGACTCTAAATAACCCACATGTCAAAGAGGAAGACTTAAAATGAAATAAAAATATCTTTATGTGAATAAAATGAAAACATAATATATTAAAATTAGTTGAATGTATCAAAAATAGCAACTCAGGGGAAATTTGTAACATTAAATGTTTTTACTAGAAAAAATATGGCTTCAAACAAGTAATCTATATTTCCATCTAAGAAAGTAGAAAAAAGAGCACATTAAATGCAAAGCAAGTAGAAAGAAGGAAATAAAAATATAACAATAGGCATCTATTAAATTAAAAACAGCAAAATAATACACAAATTCAATGAAAGCAGAAGCTACTTTGGGGAAAGGGTTTTTAAAAATTTAATCACTCTCTAGTCAGATCAATCAAGAAAAGAGAAATGATGCAAATTAGCAATATCATAAATAAAAGAGGGGACATCACTACACGCCATGTAGAAAGGAAAAGGAATAAAATGTAATACTTTATGATCATAAATTTGAATCATTGAATCAAATTAGCACTGGCTCATATACACAGACTAAGAAATCTCATTAAAAATATCTTCTCTTTACAACCATAGTTTTTGAAGTAATTATTTTTACTTGTTGTCTTAATTACCATGCCACACATTCATTATTTTTGTTTTTTAACTTATTTTAATGTTTTAAATATCTTTTGTCAGATATACTTTGTTAGATGTGGTTTGCAAATATTTTATCTCAATCTGTGGACCTGTAGATACGTATTCACCTAAAAGAAAATATAAGCAATAATATGAAGTCAAAAATTTCAACACACAATTCACCAGAGAAGATATACAGATGGCAAATAAGCACATGAAAAGATATTCAGCATCATTAGTCATCAGGGAAATGCAAAGTAAAACCCAAATGAAATACTCTTACCCTGTACACATCTACTAGAATGGCTACAATCAAAGAAAAGAGAAAAAATAAAAACTTGCCAATTCCAAGTGCTGCCAAGATGCAGAATGGCTGGCACTCTGATACATTGCTATGGAAATGTACAACAGGACAGCCATTTTTGACAGTGTTGGAAGTTTCATATAACATTGACCGTACATTTATATGACCCAGAAATCTCACTCCTCAGTATTTATCTAAGGGAAATATAAAATTATGTTCATACAAAGTCTGTATAGGAATGTAGCATCTTAATTAATAATCATCAAAATCTGGAAACAAAGCCCAAATAATCTTCATCCAGTAAATGGCTTGAAATAAACAACAAATCCATACTGTTCAGCGATATAAAATAATGAAATATTGGTACACACAACATCATGAAGTCCTCTCAAATGCATTTTACTAAGTAAAAGAAGCCAGAGGCAGCATGCTATATATTTCCATTCATATGGCATTTTGGGAGGGGCACCTAAGTGGTTGCCTGTGCAAGAAGATTGACTAAAAGGGGCAGTGTGAGGGAATTTTGCGGTTGTAGGTACATGAATTTTGCATATCCAAACTCATAACACTCTATACCATAAAGTGAAATTTAACCTATATAAATTAAAACGTAAATTATTTTTGTTTTTTATTAATGTGACTATTTAGGTGTCGGTGTACTAAACAAATTATCCATGTTTAAACGGGTTAATGTCATTTCTGTAAGGCATTCTGCAGCGGGCCTTTAGTTTTTTTTATTTCTCTTATGCAAATTTTAGTACAGTTTTTATTTTCCTCTTTGTCATTCTATTTTTTTTCCTCAATACTTCCAGGTATGTTCGTAATGAGTGATATATTATATCTTTCAATTTTCTATTCTCTTTCTTAGATAAATGCATTCATTCATTCAGACTTACCGTCAGGCAATTTGAAGTTTTCTCTTCTTTATTTTTCTTTGTTTTAATTTCACCCCTGCTTTTTAATTACTTTGCTGTTGTTGCTGCTGTTGCTGTACTTTTGTTTGATTCTTTGTTTATTGTAATTATCTAAATCATTTTATTTTAATTTCTTGAATTATTTGTTTAATCTTTTCTGAAAATAATAATTAAAATTGTATTTTACTTTCCAAATCAAAAATAACAAAGTAATTCTAGCCAAGAATATGCAAGTCGGGCTTCCCTGGTGGCGCAGTGGTTGAGAGTCTGCCCGCTAATGCAGGGGACACGGGTTCGCACCCTGGTCTGGGAAGATCCCACGTGCCGCGGAGCAACTGGGCCCATGAGCCACAACTACTGAGCCTGCGCGTCTGGAGCCTGTGCTCCGCAACAAGAAAGGCCACGATAGTGAGAGGCCCGCACACCGTGATGAAGAGTGGCCCCTGCTTGCCGCAACTAGAGAAAGCCCTAGCACAGAAACGAAGACCCAACATAGCAATCAATCAATCAATAAATAAATCTTAAAAAAAAAAAAAGAATATGCAAGTCTATTTATCTTTAGAAACATGTCTCAAATAATTATATTAGAGATTAATGTTAAAAATTTCATAATTCAAAATGATTCTCTAAAATCTTCTTGCCTAAAATTTTCCCCAAGTATTAATTAAACACTTTAATGAAATTTTAAGTAATGTGAGTAGTCTACAGGGTTTTATTACCCCAATTGATTTCTTTATTATCTAAAAATATATATAATAAAATGGATAAATATGCATATAACAAGAAAGAGTTGTTACTGTTGACCTTACCTCTTTCACGTGTTCTAGGTTTCCTTTAAATGTCCTTCTGAGAGTTTTCTCAGATAGTTCTGCTTCCCTCTGATTTCCCTTGTGATTCAATTTTATTTGATTAAGCAATAGCACTCATTTACCAAAAGATACTAAAGATGCATAATTTTCTTTTTCATCCTCTCTTCCTTAGGCAATGTTTTAAGTTCTATAATCTCATTAACTGGAGTACAAAAGGACACGAAACTCTTCAAATAACTCCTTTAACAGTTATTAGAGGACATTATTTTCAAAACAAATATGTCGACTCTTATTTTCAACAGCATCTCAGATCTATTTATTTTGTTGTTACAATTTAGTTTTGCAATTTGGTCTCTCATTTATTATCCCTGCCAAGCCCCATCCCTCTATTCTGTTCTATTTTGCTAAGGCCCTCCTTTGTTAATATTTCTTACAAGCCCAATTTATGAAACATACTTTAACTTCCCAGCAGTGAATGACTCAATTCAATACCTTTCAAAATGTGAGTCAAACACAGGCCGTAGAGTTTGAATTATTTAATAAAAATGATTAGATTCCTCTGTATCCCAAGGCATGATTGATCATGTCTGCGATGAGTTTCAGTGCATGTAAAAATACCTTCAGCACTTGTCATTTCTCTGATCTCTTGCAAAAGGAACAATCCACATCTGTGCCAATGGCTCTTTTCATTAGCCTCTCAGTGATCTGACTCTAATCACTCTCTTCTGCTGGGTAAATTATATTTACTATAGATAAAAGCTGACATTTTATAATGTCTACCAGTTATATTTCTGTAACTGCACTAAGGCAGCATTTGAAATCATTTGCCACACTTTTTCTGTATTTTCAATTCTCTTTCTAAATCCCATTCTTTTTATCATAAGTAGGACAAGATGGAAAATTATGTAAATGTATGATTACTTTCATGATAAAATTAAGTTGTATAATTTTGCTAAAGCTATGTAATATTCAATATATGTTTTGGGTCATGAAATTAATTTTGCCCTTGAAAATAAGAATATTGATATTTCATCTGAGGATGTATGGAGAATCAGTAACTGTAATATTTGCATCTACTTGTTCCTTTTTATAGTTAACAAATGTTTTAACATCAAAAGACTCTGATCATTTTTAATAATGTTGGACATAGATGAAAGATCAAAAATATGTTGGAAAGAGAAGGGGGAAAGTGAAAATTTTATCTTGATAGTGTTGAAACAAAAACTCCCTAAGTAGTTTTACTGGTAAAATTTTCAATCATATTTTGATGCCCAAACCATTATAATAACTTTTCTTCTTTTCATCCAACATGATATTTTTACCTTCATACTGATAATATTAATCATATCCCATCATTAACTATTAAATTCCTAAGGCTGATCACCTACACATTAACATTCAATGACAAGAGTGTCCCTCCCTCCCCTCCCCAGCCCAACCCCCAAGTTCAACTTGACTGAATCTCCACTCCAGGCAGGTATACCCAGGATAATAGTGCTCTCTCGCCCCTATTTCTGATATCTTTCTGGGAGGATTGGACTAATTATTAGATCTTTCTCTACATTTTTTGGGTTCTGTTTTAATTAAAAACTAAATATGGTTTTTGCACTTTCTATACTTTAAAGTCCATTACATTATTATATCTTTGTGTGTTTTACATTATATATATATATTCTTATAGAATACTGTATGTGTATATATTTATGTATATACACATATACAGATATATATATATATAACCTGATTTGCATTCTCATTCCATATTTAATTCCTTTCATTTTAGATGTTTTTATTTTACCTTATTTTACACATGATTGTCTTGGTAATATTTTTATTTTGTGTTTCCTTTGAGTCAAATTGATAGTAGATAGAAAGTATTACCCTTTATGTGGTAAATTGCATTTTGCTGAGATACCAGCTTTAAAAATTAGGTCTCCCATTAGCAGTTAATATGTGTGAAATACTTTCCCACAAGGTCTGGCAAGAGAAGGTCAATATACAGAAATGAGTTTTTGGCCATGATGATATGTTATACATCTTTAATACACTGATTAGTTGTTACTCTACAGCCTTTTCTGAAACTGACTTTCTATCACCTCCCATTCACTAGAATCATAGGTGATGAGTATAAGGTTCAGCCACTAGCAATGACTCTATGTATGAATTGAACTAAGGTAATAGTGATATTTGGAAATGCTATTCACTGAAGGTTCTATTAACTCTCCAAAATGTTCTTATTGATTTAATCATTAGTGGCTTTATTGCTTCTAAAAGTAAATTCTCTGTAGAGCAAAAGAGGAAAAATTTAGTCAGATATGTGATGCGTTTTTCTACCTCCATTTTTTCTAGAGAGTGTTGAGTGTTTTCAAATGCTTTTCTTTTACATAAGAAATAATTTTGAAAACAGAGACATCATTTGTTTATAAAACTCTATCTGAAGCACTATATATTGTATCACAGGGAAAACTTTGCAGACAAAAATTCTTCTCTGAAATGTACTTAAGGTTTTCATTCTTTTTAATTTATCAGATTACCTATGCTCACTTTAACTTTCAATAGTTGATAATGGCTTTAGTTGCATTTATAGCTAAATAACTCATATTTCACAATTTTTAGAGGCAGGTAGGGCTAGCACATAAAACATTGTTACTAAGAGTTGTCTATTGTATGTACCTACTTTGATTGATTTTCTCCCTCATCTCTACCTGTCAAAATTCTATATCTGGTGAAAGACAATGCTACAGAGTGAAAACTTATGCACATCCCTACCCCCCAGATTCATATGTTGAAGCCTTAATGTCCAATGTGATTATATTTGGAGGTTGGGCTCTTGTGAGTTAGTTGGGTCATAAGGGTGGAGCCCTAATTACGGGATCGGTGCCCTTATAAGAAAAGACATGAGAGAGACGATCTCTTTCTCTCCACCATGTGAAGACATAACAAGATGGCCCTCTGCTAGCCAGAAATGAGCTCTCACCAGGTACTGAATAGGTCAGCACCTTGATCTTGGACTCCCCAGCCTTCAGAACTATGAGAAATAAATGTCTGTTCCTTAAGCCACCCAGTTTATGGAATTCTGTTATAGCTGCCTGAGCAGACAAAGTCAGACAACTTAAATATAATATCACAAGAAATCTTAACTAATTCTTTCTCAAATTAATTAGGGACATTGATAACATTCTTCTTTCTTTTGCATTTATTTGTAAACATGTCTCCTCTCTCTTACAAGATGGTATATTCTTTTATGTTGGGAAGCTTTTAACTGACTCTTTATTACACTAGAGTTCTAGAATAATGTTGTGCACATATTAGGTGTAACAATTATTTTGTTGAATTCAATTAGGAAGAATAAATTAATTTCAATATGACTTATGTAAACAGATATTACAACAAAGTTAAATTCTGATTAGTTTTATTCCCTCTGTTTTTCCAGTTAGTTAAAAAATTTAAAAAGTTTTTAAAATGGTATATTTTTAATAAAGTTAGAAAACATAGTATATTGGATTTCATTTTTGATAAGGGATCTGATGAAGAGAGTTGATAATTCACGATAGCTAGATGAAATATTCTCAATTAAATATACTTTATTGTATATAACTTATTATAGATACAAATGTTATAAAATATGCAGGATTATAAAAATCTTTGAAAGAGTTACCACATAACTTCTCATAATATTCTAAGGCTGCCCTTTAGGATGTCTGTCTTATGGCTTTCTCAATGGAAGAGACTATAATAAAGAAAGAGTGTACCAAATTTTCTTTCAGGAGCTCTAAGCCTTCAAGCATTTTAAGAGATTTATGTTAAAGAAAATGTATGTCATACATATAAAAAATGTAGATTATAGATTATATATCAATATTAAATATTCATACATATGAAGTATAAATGCAAATTTTGAGATTCCTGTCCAGTGAATTATCTTAATAGAAAACATGTATAGGAAAGCAAAATGAAATAGAAGATTGCTTAGCTAACATTTAATTGGAGCAAATAATTTTAGTATGGTGATCTTACTGATCAATGTAAAAAATTGCAACACATGCACATAGTTTGATTTTTCTTCTAAAAATCTATCCTACAGAAATGTGAAAGCATATGTTATATAACACCTCCTCTATACACACCTTTGGGTAATTCTCTTCCAATCTAACTCTGGGCTTGGCCATATGACTTTCCTTGTTCAATTGGTTATCTGCAAACATAAGGAAAGCAGAGAAATGTAAAGTAATTGTATGTTGGGGCATTTCCTCTCTTGCTTATAGAATGTCTTCTTCTACCATGCGAACTAGCCGTGGCAGATTAGCTGAACAACGAGAGACCAAGTAGAGAGTGGTTCCAGACATCCCTGTTACTCCACCTTTTTCAGCTAAGAACCCGCATGTATGAGTCAGATAACTCAACCCCTACTAGGTCAACCAACCCCAGGTTGGCCACTTCAGGCTAGAAGCATGCACAGGCAACACACAGAAATAGGAAAATGATAAATACTTTTGGGGGGCAGGGCACTAGGTTTTGCAGTGATTTGTTACAACTGATATTTACATTCCCCATCATTATTAATTTTATTCTGCCCAACTGTATTCTACCTCGATTGTTATTTTGCATGATGTGACATAAACAGGACAAACACATAACCTAGATTCCAAGATCAGGCATTCCTGATATGGGTTGGCCAGTGACTAAATTAGTCACTTGGGCATCATTTATAATTTAACTGTAACTTTAGTTTTATTTATTTATTTATTTATTTTTATTTTATTTGTGGCTGCGTTGGGTCTTCGTTTCTGTGCGCAGGCTTTCTCTAGTTGCAGCAAGTGGGGGCTACTCTTCGTTGTGGTGCGCGGGCTTCTCATTGCAGTGTCTTCTCTTGTTACGGAGCATGGGCTTTAGGTGTGCGGGCTTCAGTAGTTGTGGCGCACAGGCCTAGTTGCTCCATGGCATGTGGGATCTTCCTGAACCAGGGCTCGAACCTGTGTCCCCTGCATTGGCAGGCAGACCCTTAACCACTGCACCACCAGGGAAGCCCTTAACTGTAACTTTTACATTGTTGTTTTCTTTATCTGTCAACATATAATCAGGCCAAAAAAATCTGACTAGTTAAAATTTACCATTTGCTGAAAGCAGTACTGGGAGTGAATAAAAAAGACAGAAGGTGTTTCAGCAGCAACAACCCTAAAGTGATAGCAAGTGTTGATATTATTCATTCATAATGGATTCCTTTCATACTGAGAGAATGTTTCCTAATCTGTCAATAAATACTGTTTATTGTAACTGTTCATATGCGAACAGTTATTCTAATGGTGTGGATTTACAGTGCCATATTTAAGGAGCTAGCCATACAGAGTGTATTAATATAAACTTGTTAAAAGTTATGATAAGACAATCTTTAAATTTTAAGTTGATACCATAATCAGATAACAGTTCCTTTGAGAGTCTCCATTCCTAAGAAGATATTTTTATCAATGGCACCATTAGCACGTGAGTATTATTAACAAAAAGACTATTGCTGAAAAGATTCTGGAAGAATGAATGCAGCATCAGAAAAGGTTCAGTTGCAAACAAAACGAAAGCCACTAGTTATTTTTAACCAAGAGATATTTTGATGCATGGAGCCGGATGCTTATAAACTTTGCTTTCATTTCTAGCTATTTTATTTGTTTCTTTCTTTTTTTTTTTTTAACATCTTTATTGAAGTATAATTGCTTTACAATGGTGTGTTAGTTTCTGCTTTAAAACAAAATGAATCAGTTCTACATATACATATGTTCCCATTTTATTTGTTTCTTTATCAAAATGATCTGTTCTTTTAAAAACGCAATCCCATTTTATTCCGGGGCGGGGAGAGGGACTTTTGTATAACTTAAAACTATATGTACTTACGCTATTTCCAGTTTGTTATTTAATTTTTATTTCTTTAAGTAAAGTTTTTCTGTGTTCTGTCTATAATTTTTCATCACAATGCTGCTTTTTTTTTCTCTTGATATGTGTTATTTTTTTTTAGCAAGCGTGGTTTACATGGATTTGTTTGGTTGCTTGTCATTTGTTTTGATGGGGGCTTCTACATTTAATGGACAAAATTTTTTTTCCTATAGAGTAGATGTAGATTTTCTTTGTACTCTCACAGGAGATTTTTAACAACTGTGGACCACTTTATGTTAATTTCTCATCATTTGAATCCTGCACGTGTGGGTGGAATAAATTTTAGTTCACTACCTCCTACACAGATTTGAGATTTTTACTCCACACAAAGGAATTTTTTTTTTCTGTTTTTTTTTTCTTTTTTTTCTCGGAGTTCTGTGTGTATGATATACCTTCTTCATCCTTCACCAGGTCCACTGAGTAGGGATATTTTAGTTCCTATTAAATGGATGGTAGCGCATTTTGGAGATCCAACTTTTACGGAGGATGTAATTTGTTGTTCTGTGACTTATCCTGACCATTGGCTGAATCTATTGTCTCTGTGCTCAAAATTCCTACCCCCAATTATCAGCTCCTTGGCACCATGGTGTCAGCTTCCAGCTTATTCATCTCTGAGTTCCCAATTTATTTTTATACCTAAAAATTTTAATTACACATTATCTTAAATAGTATTTCTATTTGCTTGTGGATAGAGATGGCATGCTGCATCACTTTATTTTTCCATTTTACAGAAAATTATCTTACTTGCTCTGAAAATATTATGTAAATGTAAAACATGTAAGTGTATAACATTCTTTCTAAATCCTCAGTGTATAATTTTTACACACAAATTATAAAACTCTATTTAAAGTTCCAATAGAATCAACACAAATCGATTAAATGCACATTAAAGAAATTCAAGTCTGTGTCTAGAGTGTTGAACAATCAATGACAATATGTAATATATTAACCCTGACCTCAAAGTTATAAAGATAAATTAACCAAATATAGCAGATAAAACATAAACATAAATCAAAGTATTTTTATATATACCTTTTGATCTTTACCACTTCTCAATGTGAAAATTTTCAAATCATACAGAGAGTAAAATTTCAAAATTAATTAGTCTTCTTCACAAGTCCATAGACTGAATTGACCTTATTTGAACATTTTTTAGTAAAAGAAAATTAACTATTCTGCCATGTTATGCATTTTATTGTTGGTTAGCTCTCATTTTAGAATTCTCAGAATAAGTTTTTATATACCTCCCTACAACAGTCATCCTAATTCTGCCTTGTGGATAAAAAAGGAATGAGTCTGTTTCTTTCCCACATAAAGATTATTCAAAAATTTGGAGAAAACTATCCTTATTCTAAATATTAAGTTCCCTAACCCTCTCATAATTCCTCAGATAAAATTGTTTCCAAAGTTTTATCCATCTGCTCACTTGTCCAGTTTCTTGAGTTAATTTTAAATTTCAGTATCTAAAATTAATACAGTACTCTGTAGGTAGCTCAATCTACACAGAAAATAATTTTACCTCCTTTGAAGTAGACACTATTATATCAAATTACATTAAATTTGCATTTTCTCTTTCAATGACTTTTCATTTGAACAAGCTATCTTCACACAGGCCTTCTTATTCTCTCTTACTATTGATCCTAATGCTGAAATCCCTCTCTCACTCTCTGTCTCTGTCTAGTGCTTATATTGTGCTTCATCAGATGAAAGAATGAGTAAAACATAATTTATTTCTTATAATTCTGGCTATCTTCTCTACTATGTCTTCCATTATATTTTTAATTGAACTTTTATTTGCAACCTTCTTCTACCTACTCTTAGCTTTTATTTTTTCAAAATGATTTAAACCTACTTAAAATAATTACTTCAATAAATATTATTTATTTTCTTTTTTGGCTGCTGAAATTGATTTTGTAAGGATAATAATAAAGTGAAATAAAATGATACCATTACACATATAATCCCATATTATTGGGCCAAAATTATGTCTAGAAGCTAGTTTTATGACCTCCTAATCTGCCTTTGCAATTATTTCAGTTTATTATTATTAATATTATTATTTTCACTACCATTACTAATTGTATTATCTTTATCAGGAAATATCTATAATTTTACCATGTTGGAAAAAGTTGTTATTTTGTTATACATTAAGTCTTTACATTTTTCCCCATTTAACATATGTTAAATAAACTACTGCTGAAGTTTTTCTCAGTAATAGATTATAGGTGGCATATCTGGGGACTACCTATGTCTTGATACATGAATTTTTTCACTTTATGTTATTTCACGCTCTTTTAGGTTTCAGTTCTATATAAATGCCTGATAAGTCCATATGTGAAAAAGACTCAAAATATGTATCTTTTGTTCATATATCCTGTAATAACCTGAATTTTTAGTTTTTCCTTCCTAAAAGTGCTAAACATGAGAGTTGTAATTAGATAGAAAACACTTTACTCAAGTAGATTACATTTCTATACAAAATATAGTCTCACATATGTGCTTTTTCTAAATCATGTTGACTCTAAGAAATTAAATCACAACTGAGATATGATTACATTTCTTGATGTGATTTTTGACAAAGGCTGTACTATGGAGTCATACTCTTCCCACAAGCTAGGATTTGGTCTTTGCTGCATTTGTCTGGTTTCTTTCCACTGAAAGCAACAGAATACCAATACAACCAGAAGAAGGAGCAGGAGGCACAATGTTATTTTTTGTACGTATTTAGAGTGCATTGTTGGATAAATAGAGAGATTCTAAGATTGCAAACAAATACTGCTAAAGAGGAACAACTAAAGAGGAATATTAAAAAGCACGCTGCAAGTTGACATTGTGCAGTGAAGGGCACTGTTGAGCTCTCCCTTGTTGAAATTCCACTACTGTTATACCCAAACATTACATTTTCTAGGTCTTCTTTGTAATCATTTTACCATTTTAATCAATCTTCTCATTGTTTCCACTTCATTCTGGACTTGGTCCATTTCTTCTTTCAATCTAATATTGTCCTAGAGTAATGTAATTGATGTTCCACCCATATACTGATGAATCTTCATAGATGTTTAGATCCTTGAAAGCAGAGATGATTTCCTCTTAGTCTTTCCATCTCTCTTTCTTTGACTAAAATATTCTACTTGCTCAGTAATATTCATTAAATTAAACTAAATGGAATTGAAATCTAACTCATAGACCCTTTTCTCTCCCTCTGCTTCAGACATACATTCAATTGTGTGTCGTACACATCCATATAAATATTCAACAGACATTTCAATCTAAACTAACTCAAAGCATCTACTTCTATCCAGTCTTTCAAATCACACTCCAGCCTTGTTATGCTTGCATTTCCTCTCTCAGTTAAATTTATTATCACCTACACAATCACCGTTCATCCCTTACTTATTTTCTGTATCTGATAAGACATCGATTCCTAGAAATTTTAATCCCTGTATCTGAAATACATTCCCCTTTCTGTTCACAGCTGTATCTATCGTAAGTCAGACCCTGACATATTTCACACGCAGTTATCTCTAAATGATTTCCCAACCTCTAGTCCTAAATCATCTTAAAATTCCCCAGCACAAGACTATCAGATCTTACGTCTCTGCCTGGATAAGGTGAATTCACTCAGTTCACCGTTACCTGTTTATTAATATGCTAAGAGTGTTGGCTCAGGGATCAGGCTGCCTGGGTTTTCAATCCATCTCTTCTGCCATTAGCTTTGTGATGCTGTGCAAGTTACATGACTACTCTGAGCTTTGGTCTTCCCATCTGTAAAACTGGTATAATAATAAGACCACCTCATAGAGTTGTTTTGAGGATTTAATTAATGGTTCATGTAAAATGCTTAGAAGAATGTCAACCACAAGAAAGCACTGAATAAATATTAGTTTTTATGATAGTCACTCTTTGATTAGGTAACCCTGTGGCCTTTCTAACTTTTACTCATCTTCAAAGGCTCAGGCATGTATTAATTTCACAAAGACTAAAAACATTTGTATTCTCTACATGTAACATTATATAAACAGCAATATCTTTAAACAGCTGTCTATACTGTTGGAGGAACAGGGGATAAGTCTACTTAATCTCAGTGTTTCTCACACCCACAAGAGTGCCTAGTGAATTGTGGCTTTTTATTTAATGCTTCCTGAACAGAACTAAAATGATTTTATATTTCCCAGTCCTCAACAGCTTAAAGATAAAAATAGAGCCATGAAATATTCTCTAACATTTTGAACTTCCAGTCTCACTTACTCTTCAAAAGTTCCAGCCTCTTTCAAGTCAATATGAAATACAAGATATTATCTTTTCCTTTGAAAAATTGTTCTTTTTAGATATTTAATGATATTGGCCACTTTCCTCTATCCATCTGTATCATTATCTGGTGGTATTTTCAGTCACTGCAATTACCCAAAGCAACATCTACGCTGCTGAAACCAATGTTACTGCAGATAAATTATGGAATTCACACTGAGTTTTTAATGTTTGATATAGAGAGTACTGATATTTCCCCCCAAAATGGTATAATACTTGATCTTCTTGCCTTGTCAATTATTTGACATGAATATGCGCTGACTGATATTCTTGCTGCCTTTGACATGTGCTATAATTAGCTGTTGGCTAATATCAACAGAATTGATGCATATATCAAAGTTTTGGTGTCCAATTTTTATTGAAGCTATTGCTGACACTACTGCTGATGCTTTGAACTCATGATGCCATGGAAATTCTAGAAAATTTCCTTTCATTACTTTGTGTGTGTGTATGCATGCACGCACGCGCATGTGAGTATGTGTGTGTAATTGCAACCCACATGCCATTTTACCACATTATGAATCATTGGGGACTGGGCAGAAAATAAATAAATGAGAGGCATGTAGCAATGATGCAAACATATTTATAACTTCCCCTAAAACCTGGTCCATTTTCCTTGAGCCAAACTGAAATATTTTACTATATGTCTCCACAGTTCTTTATGCAAACACAGCATTGTTGTGTCAACCACCTGTTTCATTCAGGTGTGTATTGATTGTATCTCAGAATAAATAAAACTTTTGTTTAGATGATAGGCATTAATAATTAATAGATAACAGGTAATTAAAACTATCATACGTGTATTCCAAGCTCAATATTTAGCTAGAAATAGATTATTAAGAAATTAGGGATATGGTTATTGTACAAATTCTAAAAGCAAACCATGGTCTTTGTCAGTTTGTGAGACACAAAGAAATAAAGAATAATATCTATATAGAATTAACTTATATTTTGGAAGAAAACAAATGTGTAAGATGTAGAATTAACAATTTAACATTGTCTATGATAAGAATTAAAACAATGAGTGCAGTAAGTGGTATAGAACTTGAGAAGGGGAAAATTTCTGAAGAGCATATATAAGTAATAATAGGTAGTATAATATGTTACATTCGTAAATCTAGGAAAAAACATAATGCAGTTATATAGAGCCTATAAACTATTGCTGTTTTATTCTGAGGAGCCCAATGCATTGTCAAAAATGATCCCAATTATTATAAGTCAGAAACATTCATATTTTAACTAAGGAGAGAAAATATCTAACTTTCAAAGAAATATACATGCTTCTAGTCAGCAATCATATCAGAATAAGTTAAAATTCACAAATTGTTTTCTGGTATAACAATTTTCAGACACATTCAAATACACTTTAATAGGAAGTGTTTCCAACTCATTCTAACTAAGTTTTTCATTTGCAAATAAATTTGAGTCTTTTCAGCCTTGACTTAAATTGTAGATAAAAGAGCTTTGTGCAGCATAGAATAAAGGGCTTTTAAGAGGTTTAGAATATTTACAGATCGAAAATATCTCATGCAAAATATTGTCATGTCCCCATCTCAAAAGCTAATCTCTCCCACTTGTACCCTGGGTCTGAGAACTCACATCTGCTCAAGGTTTACCCGCTCAGTGAGCCCCTTTCCCTCCAGCTGTATTATTTCTATCAATAGGCAGATATGTTGTAGAATTCTTATCCTAAAGCAACAACAAAAATCCTCCCATTACTTACATTCTGTTTTATATCCTACCTCATTTTTCAGCTCTTCTTGGGAGCTTTCCTTTGCTGTCAAAATGTTTAAAAAATAAGAGATAATTTCTTCCCTCACTAATGTATATTTTTTAAAAAAGAATTGTATTTCCTCCAGTTCTTCATTTACCACCCATTTATCAGCCCACTTCTATCTGGATTCCACTCCCGGAAGTTCACTGAAACTACTTTTTTAAGGACTGATCACTCCTTCCTTCTCTGAAATTTACATGCTCCTGACTCTTAAATAGTTGGCTTCTCCTTCACAGTCTCCTTTGCTGATTCCTTCTCCCTTACTAAACCCCTAAATGATAGACTCCTTCAGATCTTACACTCTTCCTGATGTCTTCTCTTTCTCTGCTCTTTCTAGTTTATCTCATAATCCCCATGGTGTAACTTCTACAGGTGTGCTGTCAACTCCCATATCTATATTTCCAGAGAGACTTCTCCACTAAGTGCCAGACTTACATATCCAATTTCCTCCCTGACATCTCAACCTGAATATCTTACCAACATTTCCAATTTAAAATGTTCAAAACATGAAATGAAATGAAACCTGGTTCTCACCTACAGCCCAAAGCTTCCCTATCTTAGAAAATGAAATTACAATATACCCAATAGCTCACATCAAAAACTCTGAGTCATAATTGATTTCTCCCTTACCCATACTCTCTATATCCAATCTATTCTTCCTCTAAGATAGATCATCACCCTCCCCACCTCTCTGTATTTCCTCTATTATAAATAATCTATTATAGTGACTTGTGGAATTATAGTCTCATTCAGTTACACTGTGATGTTTATAAATATAATCCCATGTAATCTTCATAATAATCATGTGATGTGGAGTAGAGAGAAAATGGACTCTTATTCAAGGTAATTAATTTGACCAAGTTCCCACAGTAAGTGGTAGTGGTGCAGATGAAACACAAAACTAGCGTTTACAAGTATGTGAACAAATGATAACTAACATTTGATTACCTGCTGTGTGTTAAGCATTTTCCATATTTTGTCTCATTTAGTGCTTAGAAAAAGAAGGTATAAATGTTATCATTTCTTAAATAAAATTCAGATGCATTACAAAAAAACAAACAAACAAAAGAAAAAACAAAACATTGCCATGAGATAAGTGAAAAGAATTCAGTACCATATGGATTAATTTTCCTTTAAAATACAAACTGAATATGGAACTTTGAGAAAAGCCACTTAGAATAAAAGTAGATCACAAAATATTAAAAAGTATTTTCAAATACTTCCATATGTTGCTTTTAATGACTTCAATGGATTCATCTAAACATGTACTTTATTTTAATGTCTTAGTCACAAATGATACTTTATTTTTATAATATAAATAATGTGTTTCTCAAATAATTACAATTTTGCAAATTTTTGTATTGTCTAAAATTTACATAAACATTTCCCACAAGCCTTGGTTATTTTCCAAATATCTAAATACAAAGACTAAGTGAAAACAAAACATTAAAACAAAAAACAAAAGATTAAACACAGATAGAAAGCAATGTGCTAGGATGGTTTATTTTTGGTTAATAAAAGCATAGTGGCAGGCCATTCTACCTTGTTCTGTTGATTTTTTCTTCCTTTATATCCTCCCATCACCTCCTTAAAATATGTCTCTCCAATCTATGTTGAATGTACTCATATTTCTTTAATATTAGGGGAAATGTGCTCGCCACCAACCAGATGCACTACTCAGCTATATTCAAGCTCTGTACTTTATCTTCCCACATTCTCCACAAACAAATATCTTGAGAGAATAAACCACAGCTATTGTCCATACTTCCTCTGTATTCCACTTTAATTTCACTTCTGCCCCATACGCCCCTCGTAAATTTAAATATAAAAATAATTTCAAAAGCAAATCACTTTTATAAATGATTTACAAATGTGTTTATTATTACTGGCCATTCTTTTATTCTTAAGATGCTATCGTCTGCACCTATCCCTAAGTAACAGCAATTCTTAAGTGTTGATTCTAACTCTCTTCCATTTTCTACTGTGCTCTCCCACAGCAATCTCATCCACCGTCGTATTGTCAAAAGTCATCTGTGTAATATGATTTGTAAATCAATGTTTCTTGACTAGATTTTATTCTTGAGATTTTCTCGTATAACCAGTTCATAATTAGCATATACATTTAGATATCTCCAGAAGCATCTTGAAATAAAAATTACTAAAACTGAATTCTGATCTCCACATCTAGAAAAGTAAGCGTTTGATGCATATATTATTTTCCATCATTTGTGTCCCAACACCTAGCATTGAATCTGATGTGTTTTTTACTTGTCAACCATTAGTTGTAAAATTTTAAGTTATAATTAGAAATTTTACTATTAAGCAATTAAATATCTATGCTTATAGACATACACTGTATTGTATTCTCAAATATTTGTGTATATCTTATGTTAACTGCTCTTATTACAAAAGGAAAAAGCATCAAGCAAACAAAACATACACAAAAGGGATGGGAGGAAACTTTCAGAGATGATGGGTGAGTTTACAGCATCAATAGTGATGATGGTATCATGGGTGTATACTTATTTCCAGACACATCAAATATATACTAAATATCTACAGCTTTTTTATGTCAGTCAACCTCAATAAGCCAGTTCAAAAAAAAAGGAGTTATCTTCAGTTTTAGTTTACTATGCCCAGTTGTGAGAAGTATACTCTGAATTTAAAAATCATTCAGATTTTTAAATGAAATTTGAAGGCATCTGGTCCATGTGGGTTAGCTGCTCCTCTAAGAAAGTCTACAAAATGTAATCTGATCCATAGTTAACGGCATTAATGGAAATACACTCCAGAGTAGACTGTTAATCACTCATATATATTACTTCAAAGGTTTTGGTTTGGGGGGAAAATTTTAATTCAAATGTTCTACCTATAACCAACCACACTTTATTCTACTATTGCAATATGAATTCTTAGAGTGTACACGTATTTTAATCTTGGATTATTAGAGTTTTATGAACTATTTTTATCATGGCATTCATGCCATAATATTAGATTTTTCTAAGGACACCTTAACTTGGTGGCATAATGTGTCTCACATTACCATTTTGTCAAGTCATTTAAAAAGAGAAATTTTACGGTAATATAATTAGAAAAAATAATAAGCCAAGTCTACTAGCTCCATAGTAATATAAAGAGAAGTGAATGAAGCATTTTCAAGGAAACTTGTCATATCAGTATTATTTGGACCTGTTCTTCCTCTGGCCATAAACATCAGCTTTATTTGGTTATCATTTTATTGATTTTATACAGATTTTAAAAAACTATTGATACGCCATCCTAAATTATAAATTAATGAACTATATATCAAATCATTTGGCTGAAAATAGATTTTCCATGAAAATTTTGTGATAAACTTCTCCATAGTTTATTATATATGGCATTCCTCCTTGTGTTACCATAAAATAGCCCTCAAATAACAGCAAAGACAGAAGCTGAGAGCAGAAACACACACATACATACATACACACACACACACTTCTAATTTATTAGGTTAGGAAAGTGTTAAAAAAAAAACCAAAAAAAACCCTGGAAAAACATGTGCTATCCTTTAGCGGGAAAACTGTCAACTTGACATCTCAATCTGTCAGAAAATATATATTAAAATTTTCACTATCAACTGTTTTACAGCTTTAATTTGTAGAACTTGAGTGGAGAGGTGAAGAATAATATGAGCCTATTTCTATCTCTTCAGTGCTGAGGAAGGCATACATGAGTTTTACCTATGTTCAGATGAAATCTAACTTTTTCATCAAGCTTAAATTCAACTGTAAATAAGGAAAGAACAAAGTAATAGTGAGCTATAAGACATCACTGCAAAATTTCAATTGTGAATCATTTAAGGACTTACAAAATTTATGTTATTTTGATTTTTGTTTTGGATTTTACAATCAGCCAAACAGTTTGACTAAATTAAATAACAGGTCTCATTTGCAAGTTTCAAAATAATTAAGATACCTCTCTGAAAACTGATTTATACCACCCTAAAAATTTGTTGTCCATGGTTACTTACGCGTTTGGATAAAGATTACTTATTTAACTTCTAATAGGACACCTGTGAAATGTATGAATTCTAAACTTCTTTAATGATCTGTACATAGAAGTTTTTTTTGGAGTCACTAATCAGAGCACCTCCTTTTGCCTTGAGTTGTGAAAATATTCAATGGAAAACAATTTTCTGGAAACATAATAGTTGACCAATTCAGATAATTATTTTAAAAGCCTTTCTTTTAAAAAAAACTGCAGCGGGCTCAGTTAAGCTTTAATATGGGCTATTTACCATGCTTGAATTTGATTATTAATGTGTTAAGTACAGTTTTAGATAGATATTTTGTTTACCTAAAAACAAGGCAGAAGTAAATATGAAAGAATTTGAAAAGTGAATCTGCAGATAGCCATACATTTTTTATCCATAAATATTGGCAAATGTGAAAACTCATGAGATCAGTTGTTACTATACATTTCATTTATCAGAAATAGACTAAATTTTGTTCCAATGTCAATTAACTCACTCTGTTCCTTCAAAAAGAAAATCAAATCAGCAAATAAACACAAAGAAAATAAAAATATACCAAAATTAATGAACAAAATATCCCTATCGGAAATCTTTTTCAGTGTATCCTCCAACATTATTGCCTCTTTGCTACTATAAACACAAAGAAATACTAGATTACAACATAAATAATGGCCAAAAGAAAAGAAAAATAAAAGAAAAAAAATATTGCCCTAGGAAAAAAAAACACATAACAACTATACCTATAGAAGTAAGTTGATCAGTTATTGATTAGAAATTGATTGGAAGTTGCTGAGCATATAGACTCATTTGTGAACATAGAACAGCTGTTCAAAAGCTCAGTTACATCATCATTTTATTGACTTTGATTTTTAGAAAGTCTTTTTATTTAAGACACTACTTTTTTTTTTTTTTTCAGGGTATCACTGGGAGTTTTAAAGCTATTTATTTATTTATATCATCTAAAGTCCATAGTTTACATTAGGGTTCACTTTTTTTTTTTAAGCGTTATTCATTTTAATTAATTAATTTATTTATTTATTTTTGGCTGTGTTGGGTCTTCATTTCTGTGCGAGGGCTTTCTCCAGTTGTGGCAAGCGGGGGCCACTCTTCATCGCAGTGCGCGGGCCTCTCACTATCACGGCCTCTCTTGTTGCGGAGCACAGGCTCCAGACGCGCAGGCTCAGTAGTTGTGGCTCACGGGCCCAGTTGCCCCATGGCACGTGGGATCCTTCCAGACCAGGGCTCGAACCCGTGTCCCCTGCATTGGCAGACAGACTCTCAACCACTGCGCCACCAGGGAAGCCCCCACTTTTTTTTTTTAACATCTTTATTGGAGTATAATTGCTTTACAGTGGTGTGTTAGTTTCTGCTTTATAACAAAGTGGATCAACTATACATATACATATATCCCTATATCTCCTCCCTCTTGCGTCTCCCTCCCACCCTCCCTATCCCACCCCTCTAGGTGGTCACAAAGCACCGAGCTGATCTCCCTGTGCTATGTGGCTGCTTCCCAGTAACTATCTATTTTACATTTGGTAGTGTATATATGTCCATGCCACTCTGTCTCTTTGTAAGACACTACTTTTTGATGAGTAGTGAGAAGAGTCGTCTAAAACTATGAAGAGCAATCCCAGATTGATAAATAAGTTGATATATCGTTTGAAGGTAAATCACTTAAACTAAAATAAATAAGTTTATAAATAAATAAACAATTAATAATAGAAAACATTACTTCTTCGCTTCTGGAGTGCCAAGTGACTGTACCATCTTGCCTTCCCACCAGCAATGTATGAGAGTTCCTGTTCCGTATCCTTCCCAGCATTTAGTGCTGACAGTGTTCTGGATTTTGGCCGTTCTAAGAGGTGTATAGTGGTATCTTGTTCGTTTTGCACTTTCCTGATGATGTATTATGTGGAGCATCTTTTCACATGATTATTTGCCATCTGTGTATCTTCTTTGGTGAAGTTTCTCTTAAGCACCATTGTTTGATCAGGTTGTTTGTTTTCTCATTGTTGAATTTTAAGAGTTCTACCTGTTTTGGATAATAGTCTTTTATCAGATGGGTCTTCTGCAAATATTTTCTCTGTCTGTGGCTTGTTTTCTTATTCTCTTGACATTGTCTTTTGCAGAGAACTAAATTTTTAATATTTTTAAATTTAATTTTATTTATTTTTTATACAGCAGGTTCTTATTAGTTATCTATTTTATACATATTAGTGTATATATGTCAATCCCAATCTCCCAATAAATTTTTAGTTTTAATGAAGTCCAGTTTATTGATTTTTTTTGATGAATCATGCCTTTGGTGTTGTATCTAAAAAATCATCATCATACCCAAGATCATCTATGCTTTCTCTTATGTTATATTCTAGAAGTTTTGTACTTTAGTGTTTTACATTATGTCTTCAATCCATTTTGAGTTGATTCTTGTGGAAAGTATAAGATCTGTGTCTAGATTCAGTTTTTTGAATGTGGTTGTCCTGTTATTCCAGCACCATTTGTTGAAAAGACTATCTTTTTTCCCATGTACTGCTTTGTTCCTTTGTCAAAGATCAGCTGACTATATTTATGTGGCCTATTCCTGGGCTCTCTATTCTGTTCCAATGATCAATTTGTCTGTTCTTTCACTAAAATCACACTACTTGATTACTGTAGCTTTATAATAAGTGTTGACATTGACTGGTGTCAGTCTTGCAACTTTATTCTTCTCCTTCAACTAAGAAACCTCTTGATAAATACAACTTTATAAATTTATCTCATAAGAAGACTTGAAGAAAAATTAACAATCTTAATATATGGTCATTTTTGTGGAAGAGGCTAGCAGATATTCATCATCATAGGGATTAAGAACAGAACACCACATTTCAGCCTGGTTCCTTCTGAGAATTTGAGAGGAAAATAATTGTGCTAGAACAACTACAAGTTAAAATCTCTCAGGTAGCTTTGAGAAATTCTAGTCCAAACATAATGAAGGACTTAATATAATAAATGCTAAATATGCCTATAAGGATAAATAGGGAAACAAAATAGGGGAAAATACACTATGATGATATACTTAGAAACCAGTGAAATGCATGGAAAGTAACAGGAGTCACATTTTGAAAATGAAAAATGCAATACTAATCATTCTAGGCCTCATACAAATGAATATTTATCAGCTTTACTTAGTAAGATAGTGGGTTTGCAAGGACACAGGATCTGATCTCTTGTGAGAAGAGATATATAAAGATTTATTCTAACCTCAACTGACTGAAAATTTAGTCAGTACCACTTTATTCTCATGTTTGGACAGAAGTTTAGAGAAGTTAAACTCTCAGCACATGGTTAACAGGTGATATGATTCTGCCTTAGGGGATTCAGCTAAGGGACAAGTGTCAAGATTCCTGTTAAAGACTATAGTATAGTTTGTTTGTTCATTTGTCTGTACTGCTTGGTTCAATTTTGACCCCCTGACTAGAGGCCAGGTCAGGTCCCCTTCCAGAGCAACTGATTAAGTCCAAACCCCAATCACTTCCTTTACTGGACTTTCATGCACTGGGACCCCTGTGTACCAGCCCAGGAAGCAGGCACCAGATAACTAGGAGCAATTCCCATGCCCCAGGGCCATCAAAATTATTCAAATTAGCCACTCTACAGAGAGCCTGGGAAACCTAGCTAAATGCGCACTGCTTGCTACAGAAACTGCCCCGATAGCTCCAGCTTGCTGTTACCCTTTCCAGAGGCAACCCCCTGTGTAGTCCCGCCTGGGAACCTTTTCTTTTGGAGCTATAAGTAACAAAAAAAACTGCCTTTCAGGGGGCTTCCCTGGTGGCGCAGTGGTTGAGAGTCCGCCTGCCAACGCAGGGGACACGGGTTCGAGCCCTGGTCTGGGAAGATCCCACATGCCGCGGAGTGGCTGGGCCCGTGAGCCACAACTACTGAGCCTGCGCATCTGGAGCCTGTGCTCCCAAACAAGAGAGGCCAAGACAGTGAGAGGCCCACGCACCGCGATGAAGAGTGGCCCCCACTTGCCGCAACTAGAGAAAGCCCTCACACGGAAACGAAGACCCAACACAGCCATAAATTAATTAATTAATTAATTAAAATGGAGATTAAAAAAAACCTGCCTTTCATTTATTCAAGTATCATTGTGTTGTGTTCCTCCATCAAAAGAATATTTAAATTTTATAAAAGAGGGAAGGACAACTTGACACATACCAACTGAGTGTAATGAGTATTACACTGTGAAATGCCTTCCCCCCAATAAAAAGGTCTAGACCCACAGGTTAACAGGGTAATGGGATGAGGTAGAAATTCATGATGACACAATATATACTTTTTTTTTTAAATTTTTTTAACATCTTTATTGGAGTATGATTGCTTTATATTGTTGTGTTAGTTGCTGTTGTATAACAAAGTGAATCAGCTATATGTATACATATATCCACATATCCCCTCCCTCTTGCATCTCCCTCCCACCCTCCCTATCCCACCCCTCTAGGTGGTCACAAAGCACCGAGCTGATCTCCCTCTGCTATGCGGCTGCTTCCCACTAGCTATCTGTTTGACATTCGGTAGTGTATATCTCATTGCCACTCTCTCACTTCGTCTCAGCTTACTCTTCCCCCTCTCCGTTTCCTCAAGTCCATTGCCTACATCTATGTCTTTATTCCTGTCCTGACCCTAGGCTCTTCAGAACCATTTTTTTTTTTTTAGATTCCATATATGTGTGTTAGCATACAGTATTTGTTTTTCTCTTTCTGACTTACTTCACTCTGTATGACAGACTCTAGGTCCATCCACCTCACTACAAATAACTCAATTTCGTTTCTTTTTATGGCTCAGTAATATTCCATTGTATATATGTACCACATCTTCATCTGTTATCCATTCATCTGTCGATGGACACTGAGGTTGCTTCCATGTCCTGGCTATTGTAAATAGAGCTGCAATGAACATTGTGGTACATGACTATTTTGAATTATGGTTTTCTTAGTGTATATGCCCAGTAGTGGGATTGCTGAGTCATATGGTAGTTCTATTTTTAGTTTTTTAAGGAACCTCCATACTGTTCTCCATAGTGGCTGTATGAATTTACATTCCCACCAACAGTGCAAGAGGGTTCCCTTTTCTCCACACCCTTCTCCAGCATTTACTGTTTGTAGATTTTTTGATGATGGCCATTCTGACAAGTGTGAGGTGATACCTCATTGTATTTTTGATTTGAGTTTCTCTAATGATTAGTGATGTTGACTATCCTTTCATGTGTTTGTTGGCAATCTGTATATGTTCTTTGGAGAAATGTCTATTTAGGTCTTTTGCCCATTTTTAGATTGGGTTGTTTGTTTTTTAATATTGACCTGCATGACCTGCTTGTGAATTTTGGAGATTAATCCTTTGTCAGTTGCTTCATTTGCAAATATTTTCTCCCATTTTGAGGGTTCTCTTTTCGTCTCGTTTATGGTTTCCTTTGTTGTGCAAAAGCTTTTAAGGTTCATTAGGTCCATTTGTTTATTTTTGTTTTTATTTCCATTTCTCTAGGAGGTGGGTCAAAAAGGATCTTGGTGTGATTTATGTCATAGAGTGTTCTGCCTATGTTTTCCTCTAAGAGTTTTATAGTGTCCTGTCTTACATTTAGGTCTTTAATCCATTTTGAGTTTATTTTTTGTGTATGGTGTTAGAGAGTGTTCTAATTTCATTCTTTTACATGAAACTGTTCAGTTTTCCCAGCACCATTTATTGAAGAGGCTGTCTTTTCTCCATTGTGTATACTTGCCTCCTTTATCAAAGATAAGGTGACCATATGTGCGTGGGTTATCTCTGGGCTTTCTATCCTGTTTCATTGATCTATATTTCTGTTTTTGTGCCAGTACCATACTATCTTGATTACTGTAGCTTTGTAGTATAGTCTGAACTCAGGGAGCCTGATTCCTCCAGCTCCTTTTTTCTTTCTCAAGATTGCTTTGGCTATTCGCGGTCTTTTGTGTTTCCATACAAATTGTGCAATTTTTTATTCTAGCTCTGTGAAAAATGCCAGTGGTAGTTTGATAGGGGTTGCATTGAATCTGTAGATTGCTTTGGGTAGTATAGTCATGTTCACAATGTTGATTTTTCCAATCCAAGAACATGGTATATCTCTCCATCTGTTTGTATCATTTTTAATTTCTTTCATCAGTGTCTTATAGTTTTCTGCATACAGGTCTTTTGTCTCCTTAGGTAGGATTATTCCTAGGTATTTTATTCTTTTTCTTGCAATGGTAAATGGGAGTGTTTCCTTAATTTCTATTGCAGAATTTTTGTCGTTACTGTATAGGAATGCAAGAGATTTCTGTGTATTACTTTTCTTTCCTGCTACTTGACCAAATTCATTGATTAGCTCTAGGAGTTTTCTGGTAGCATCTTTAGGATTATCTTTGTATAGTATCATCTCATCTGGAAACAGTGACAGCTTTACTTCTTCTTTTCTGGTTTGGATTCCTTTTATTTCTTTTTCTTCTCTGATTGCTGTGGGTAAAACTTCCAAGACTATGTTGAATAATAGTGGTGAGAGTGGGCAACCTTGTCTTGTTCTTGATCTTAGTGGAAATGGTTTTATGTTTTTCACCATTGAGAACGATGTTGGCTGTGGGTTTGTCATATATGGCCTTTATAATGTTGAGGTACATTCCCTCTATGCCTACTTTCTGGAGGGTTTTTATCATAAGTGGGTGTTGGATGTTGTCAAAAGTTTTTCTGTGTCTGTTGAGATGATCATATGGTTTTCGTCCTTCAGCTTGTTAATATGGTGTATCACATTGATTGATTTGCATATATTGAAGAATCCTTGCATCCCTGGGATAAACCCCACTTGATCATGGTGTAGGATCCTTTTAATCTGCTGTTGGATTCTGTTTGCTAGTATTTTGTTGAAGATTTTTGCATCTATTTTCATCATTGATATTGGCGTGTAGTTTTCTTTTTATGTAACATCTTTGTCTGGTTTTGGTATCGGGGTGATGGTGGCCTTGTAGAATGATTTTGGGAGTGTTCCTCCCTCTGCTGTATTTTGGAAGAGTTTGAGAAGGATAGGTGTTAGCTCTTCTCTAAATGTTTGATAGAATTCGCCTGTGAAGCCACCTGGTCCTGGGCATTTGTTTGTTGGAAGATTTTTAATCACAGTTTCAATTTCAGTGCTTTTGATTGGTCTGTTTATATTTTCTATTTCTTCCTGGTTCTGTCTCGGAAGGTTGTGCTTTTCTAAGAATTTATCCATTTCTTCCAGGTTGTCTATTTTATTGGCATAGAGTTGCTTGTAGCAATCTCTCATGATCCTTTGTATTTCTGAATTGTCATTTGTTACTTCTCCTTTTTCATTTCTAGTTCTGTTGATTTGAGTCTTTTCCCTTTTTTTCTTGATGAGTCTGGCTAATGGTTTATCAATTTTGTTTATCTTCTCAAAGAACCAGCTTTTAGTTTTATTGATCTTTGCTGTCGTTTCCTTCTTTTCTTTTTCATTTATTTCTGATCTGATCTTTATGATTTCTTTCCTTCTGCTAACTTTGGGGTTTTCTTGTTCTTTTTTCTCTAATTGCTTTCGGTGTAAGTTTAGGTTGTTTATTTGAGATTTTTCTTGTTACTTGAGGTAGGATTGTAGTGCAGTAAACTTCCCTCTTAAAACTGCTTTTGCTTCATCCCATGGGTTTTGGACCATTGTGTTTTCATTGTCATTTGTTTCTAGGTATTTTTTTATTTCCTCTTTGATTTCTTCAGTGATCTCTTGGTTATTTAGTAGTGTATTGTTTAGCGTCCATGTGACTGTATTTTTTACAGATTTTTTTCCTGTAATTGATGTCTAGTCTTATTGCATTGTGGTCGGAAAAGATACTTGATGCAATTTCAATTTTTGTAAATTTACCGAGGCTTGATTTGTGAGCCAAGATATGATCTATCCTGGAGAATGTTCCATGAGCACTTGAGAAGAAAGTGTATTCTGTTGTTTCTGGATGGAATGTCCTATAAATATCAAATAGGTCCATCTTGTTTAATGTATCATTTAAAACTTGTGTTTCCTTATGTATTTTCATTTTGGATGATCTCTCCATTGGTGATAGTGGGGTGTTAAAGGCCCCTACTATTATTGTGTTACAGTCAATTTCCCCTTTTATGGCTGTTAGATTTGCCTTATGTATTGTGTTGCTCCTATGTTGGGTGCATAAATATTTACAATTGTTATATCTTCTTCGTGGATTGATCCCTTGATCATTATGTACTGTCTTTCTTTGTCTCTTTTAATAGACTTTATTTTAAGGTATATTTTGTCTGATATGAGAATTGCTACTCCAGGTTTCTTCGGATTTCCATTTGCATGGAATATCTTTTCCATCCCCTCACTTTCAGTCTATATGTGTCCCTAGGTCTGATGTGGGTCTCTTGTAGACAGCATATAACATGTCTTGTTTTTGTATCCATTCAACTGTCTATGTCTTTTGGTGGAGCATTTAATCCATTTACATTTAAGGTAATTATCGATATGTATGTTCCTATTACCATTTTCTTAATCGTTTTGGGTTTGTTATTGTAGGTCTTTCCCTCTCTTGTGATTCCTGCCTAGAGAAGTTCCTTTAGCATTTGTTGTAAAGCTGATTTGGTGATGCTGAATTCTCTTAGCTTTTGCTTTTCTGTAAAGTTTTTAATTTCTCTGTCGAATCTGAATGAGATCCTTGCTGGGTAGAGTCATCTTGGTACTAGATTTTTCCGTTTCATCACTTTAAATATGTCCTGCCACTCCCTTCTGGCTTGCAGAGTTTCTGCTGAAAGGTCAGCTGTTAACCTTATGGGCATCCCCTTGTATGTTATTTTTGCTTTTCTTTTGCTACTTTTAATATTTTTTCTTTGTATTTAATTTTTGATAGTTTGATTAAAATGTGTCTTGGCATGTTTCTGTTTGGATTTATCCTGTATGCGACTCTCTGTGCTTCCTGGACTTGATTGACTATTTCCTTTCCTATGTTCAGGATGTTTTCAACTATAATCTCTTCAAATATTTTCTCAGACCCTTTCTTTTTCTCTTCTTCTTCTGAGACCCCTATAATTCGAATGTTGTTGCATTTAATGTTGCCCCAGAGGTCTCTGAGACTGTCCTCAATTCTTTTCATTCTTGTTTCTTTATTCTGCACTGTGGTAGTTATTTCCACTATTTTATTTTCCAAGTCACTTATCCGTTCTTCTGTCTCAGTTATTCTGCTATTGAGTCCTTCTAGATAATTTTAAATTTTATTTATTGTGTTGTTCATCATTGTTTGTTTGCTCTTTAGTTCTTCTATGTCCTTATTAAGCATTTCTTGTATTTTCTGCATTCTATTTCCAAGATTTTGTATCATCTTTACTATCATTATTCTGAATTCTTTTCCACATAGACTGCCTATTTCCTCTTCATTTGTTTGGTGTTGTGGTTTTTTACCTTGCTCCTTCATCTGCTGAGTATTTCTCTGTCTTCTCATTTTGCTTAACTTACTTTGTTTGGTGTCTCCTTTTTGCAGGCTGCAGGTTCATAGTTCCCAGTTTTTTTTTGGTGTCTGCCCCCAGTGGCTAAGTTTGGTTCAGTGGGTTGTGTAGGTTTCCTGGTGGAGGGGCCTGGTGACTGTATTCTGGTGGATGAGGCTGGACCTTGTCTTTCTGGTGGGCAGGACCATGTCCAGTTGTGTGTTTGGGGGTGTCTGTGAACTTAGTATGATTTTAGGCAGCCTCTCTGCTGATTGGTGGGGTTGTGTTCCTTTCTTGCTACATTTTTGGCATGGGGTGTCCAGCACTGGAGCTTGCTGGTTATTGAGTGGAGCTGGGTCTTAGCATTGAGGCAGAGATCTCTGGTAGAGCTCTCGCCGACTGATATTACGTGGGGCCAGGACGTCTCTGGTGGTCTAATGTCCTGAACTCGGCTCTCCCACCTCAGAGGCTCAGGCCTGATACCCGGCCAGAGCACCAAGACCCTGTCAGCTGCACGGCCGTGAATGTGGCAGTCTCCATTATGAAGTCAGATTATGAGGGTCTACAATAGCTGTTCAGCTAGAACAGGCTGACTTGGGAGCACTTTGTCTACAAGGCTGTCTCCAGCAGCCAGTGGCTGAAAGAATAGGTCTCCACACATGCTGCCAGAATCTTAAACGTTTATATAGAGGTCTTCACTGGGTTCAGTCACGGTTTCGGTACAGATGATCTGAAGAACACCTTACTCTCTCAAGGTTGTGTGCTTGAAACACCTCCTAAACCTGAGGGTCTACAAGCTGCAGGAAGGCGAGACCGCCTGGGGCGGCCTGCAAGCCATGATTCTTGCCACGAACCCTGCTGCTGCCATCATGGAATCTGGCTTTCCCCACCACTCTGCAATGAGTTTTCAGTGAAGCTTTCTCTCTGTGCTGATGAGATTCATACTACCTGAGTTGCCCAAAGCCATAGCAATTTTAAATGTTGGGGCTTGGGTACAAACCCAGCAAATCTGGCTCCAAGGTCTGTGTTATGTCACCCAACAAGAGTGGGGAGGCCATGCACCTAAACGCCTCACCTCGGCGAGCCACCTCCTGAAACCTGCACTGCCGCAGGAAGTGTCGCCCACGCCAGAGCTCCTGCGCAGCCGCACAAACCCCTCTCAGCCTTAGAGACTCATGTTTTCAACACTATATACTCTTTTAAAAACACTACTAGAGAGACCAAAGTACACTATGATTAGGTGTCCACATGGTCTCAATTATTTCAAAGGAAAAAAGGATTTAGAATACAAAATGCAGTGACTATCAACTATGTTAATGAGAATTTTTTACCTACACATAGCATTCAAGGGGCATAGAGACCTGATTGCTCTAAGGCCAATAATTGATTAGAGACTTTGTTATAAATTCTCAAGGTAACTTGAAATAAAGCAGGTTGTGGGACTTCTGTTTGGGCATAGAACGATTTAGACTTTGGCATGGAAATGCCTTCCTAATATTCTGAAATTATATTTGAAACATTTTTTTCAGTGATGTTACAACCCACAAAGATTACAGTCTCCTGCACAATAATTATTAATATTCATAGATTAAGTAACCATATAAGTGTAGGCTTATTTCTTGGCCTTCACTGATGTATGTATCTGTTTTTCTGCCAGTACCATACTGTTTTGATTACTGTAGCTTTGAGTATAGTTTGAAATCTGGGAGTGTGATACATCCAGCTTTGTCCTTTCTTGTCAAAATTGCTTTGGCTATTCAGGGTCTTTTTTGGCTCCATACAAATTTTAGGATTATGTGTTCTAGTTCTGTCAAAAATGCCTTTGGTATTTTCATAGAAATTGCATTAAATCTGTGGATTGCCTTGGGTACTATGCACATTTTGGCATTGTTAATTATTCCAATCCATAAGCAGAGTATATCTTTCCATTTGTTTGCACCATCTTTACTTTCTTTCATCAGTGTCTTGTGGTTTTCATAGCATGGGTCTTTGACCTCCTTGGTTAGATTTATTTCTATGTATTGTATTATTTTTGATGCAGTTGTAATAGCGATTGTTTTCTTACTTTCCCTTTCTGATAGTTCATTATAGTGTATAGAAATGCAACAGATTTCTGAATATTAATTTTGTATCCTGAAACTTTACTGAATTTATTTATCAGTTCTAATAGTTTTTTGGTGGAGTCTTTAGGTTTTTCTGTATATTGTACATCAATTATATTTTAACAACAAAAAAGAACTATTAATATTTTTGCACACTTAACTTTGGACTTTGCCTCTTCCTCTAACTCAGCAGTCTTCTTATACTTCTTCTAACATCTCAAAAATTTTGGTCTGTAAAGGCATTTCCCTTTCCTGGTCACATATGCAAAGAAATTAGTTTGAAATTTGATTTTTTTTTTCCTTTTTACTAAATTATTGAGTTTTATCATTTTACTTGAATCCGGGCAGTAAGCTAGAAATGAATATATCCGCCACTGCTTTATTATTAATGCATTTTTCAATACTTGTTTTCTTTTTTCCCATGTAGTCAGATGCGTTTTCCCTTAATTTTTAACATACATTGATGTTAATCTAAACACACATTTTAGATCTGTTAAGGGTTCTCAGCTCTCATGAAATTGATTTTTATACAAGATTATGAATAAGCTATTGGGCTTTCTTTCAAGGTTTTCCCTGACTTCAGAGTATATTTTTCATATTGTAAATTAGTTGAAATTAGCTATGCATTATAAAAATAAAAGTAGGCATTTCTTTAGATATATTCCCACTTTAACTTTCACATAATAGGTGACTAACAAACAGAAATCTCTTATTTACACATTCTTGACCTGCATTAAGAATGCAGCTTCTCAAAAAACAGACAAACAAAAGACAGTAATAGACATCTCATTCGGAAGATAGAACAATCCATTCACAGCATAGCCAAGGGTTATTCTTGAGGCAGTAGGCTCTGAGGACTTGCCAGTTCAGGTTTCAACAATAGCGTCCTTTCATAATGAAGGACATATGTTAGAAATTCTACAGAATTCTGCAATCTCTCAAGCTAATATTGAACCTTACCTACCTATTATCTCTGCTCCCAAACAGCCTCTGTGCAGTGCATTTAGTGATGTCTTACTAAGAGCTTTGGAGTGATTTCTCTCACCCCTCATTTGATATCAATTGTCAAGTTAATTATTATTTTGTAATTCGAATTCAGTACTTTCTTAGACGTCATCCTTTTTTCAACCATGTTCTTCATCTTTCTCTTTATTTTCATTAACATTAATTATAATTATTTTTAAATCCATTTTTTTCAATTCCAATATCTAGAACATTTGTCAGTCTTCTCCTATTGTCTCTTTGATTATTATCAACACCTTGCGTTTTAGATCTACCCTGTTACTCTATTTTGTATAAAAGGACCTAAGAATGTCGGTGATGTTAATGAGAGATGGTTAGCTGTGTTATAATTTGAAGAACTGAACTTTTCAATGTGGTCAGTAAAAGAACTGGATTTGTACTGATTTGAGAAGATAAAAGTAGACTTTAAACAGAAAAAAAAAAAAAAACAGAATAATAAGAGTATAAGAGAATTATTTGTAGAAATCTAAGAAAGTCTATCTTTATATAAAGATGACGTGCACGATTTCCTAGGAAAATACAATTTAGCAAAATTGACCCTGTTCAACATAAAAAAATTAAACAAAACTATGTCAGTAGAAAACTTAGAAAAAGTTATCAATCAATTATCTCCTGTGAAAGCATTTGTATATCACTTGGGTATAGGAAAATGCATTCTAACTATGTGTCAAAATTCAGATGCAATAACAAAAAATGTTTATAAATTAGACAACCAAAAATTCATATGAAAAACAAGAGCTATAAGCAAACCAAAAGATATAAAACAAACTGGGTAGAAAATATTTGTGGAATGTATTACATATAAATGAATAATACCCCCTAAATTTTGTAAAGCTCCCTCATACCTATTTACAGTTAATCCCATTCATACACACACACACACACACACACACACACACATATATATCACCATATATAATATAATATATATATCTAATATAATATATATAACCTCCTGTTTGTTTTGTTTCTCTAGAGAACCCTGACTAATAAAATTCCTCCTAGCTTTCTACTGGTAAGAAATTCACTGAAAGTTCACTCAAAGGGCATATTTCTCAATATAATTTTCACAACTGGTCAAGGACAGTCAAGGAGGGTTATGGAAAAGAAATGGATATCCTATAGGACAGAGCCAAGAGTCATTTTGTCCAGTGAAGTGGGGAGTTAATCTCAGGGAGCAGAAGCAGGGTCTATTCAGGGGATACATTCTACCGCTGGTGTACCATATGTGGCAACAATTGCCTAGTGGCATTGAAAAATTGCTATTGAACAATGTTGCTATGTACCTACCATTCTTCTATGTTTCAAACAAGAGAGTTTATTACAGCTGTTCACCACTGCTTGTTGCATGTTGAAGAGGACATCTTGTCCTTTTAGTTTGTAGATCTCCAAATCAAGAGAAACTATACCTGTAGCTGATGTAGATCATACCCAGACTGTGACATTGATGAGTGATGGATGAGATCATTGGGGTTTCTGAAATAGGGGTAAGACTATTTTGCGGTGTGGGAGGGGCATGGATAATTTCAGCTGAGGTCTGACTATGGTATTTTAATGTCCCTAAATTTCACCCCTCCCTGCAATCATACCATTTGCCTTGTAAATGTGTGGTGCTCTTCCACTTGGACTCTGGCCTGGTCTTGTGACCTGCTTTGGGCAATGGACTATTGCTCAGATGTGTTCTAAGCACAAACTTTTTAAAAGGGCTTGCACATTTGTGCTTGTGCAATTACTCTCTGCCATTGTTATGATATGGGTGTTCTCAAAATATCCCAGTGGTGCCAGGAAGGAGGAAGATAACAGAACTGAGTTTCCCCAATTCTCTGAGCCATCACCATCCTAGATTACTTGTCAGCCAGCCAATTTCTAGACTTGATCAAATCCACTCAAGTTCAGCAGAGCCATCTAGCTGATCTCCCTAGATGTGTTCCCAGTACATGCTTATTTTCTTAAAAAACTGAGGTTTTGATACTATTTGTTAATGGTCATCATCATATATTTACGTACAGAACCACCTTACTCTTATATCAAATCATACTGCATTATTGGAAAAGCTAGTAATTTTGTCATTATTCTAAGTGTATGTAAGTAGTTCATTTCTGAACGGTTGTTCTATTTCAGTTTAATTACCTTGTATCATATATTGACTTTACAAAATAACCAATATTTTAAATGACTGCTAGTTTTTAGATAGTACATTTCTTGCCATTTAAGTGTACAAAGTAATGAATTTTGAATAGAAAAAAAGTTACCCAAGCATAAAACTATTTAGCAAAATATTTATATAACCATAGATATTTTTGTTTCCTAGGAAAGGTCATGACTATAAATATGACATTTTGAAAAGTGTGACTGTGGTGAAACAAAATCAATTTTAAACCATATATCACACAGTAATAAAAGTCCATGTTTATTCTCATTCTCATTATCAGTTAATTCAGTCATGTCTGTGTAATTATTACATCTGAATATGACCTTCTTACTTTTCCAGGCAATTAACTTTTTTCTGTGTACTTGTGCATGAGATATGGACCTTTTAAAAAATTTACACTGAAATGCATATTATTTTACCAAAAATTCTATAGTCTATGTTTAGGATATAAAGCATATTTCTTTGTTTGCATTTAATTAATGAATATTGTTATGAGTTTTTATTTTGCCTTTCAGAGCATGGATTCATGACATATTTATTGCATACTTTCTGTAGACCAAGCCCAACTCTAATGGTATTTCTGATGAAAAATGCAGTCTCTGCTATCATAGTCTTACTTTTTCTGCTTCTGTTTTAACCAACAAACTCATTATTATTACTTCATGGGAAGCCCTGAGGTTCCTTTCTTTCTGTACCCATTTCTACCCTCACATTCTATCCAGCTGAGGAAGACCAAGTAATAATCCTCCTACCATCAGGAATGTCCAGGGGGAAACGGAGATCACACTCTGTTCACAAAAGGTCTGTGACTTAAAGGGAGCCATATCAAGTTCTGAAAAATTCCTTTGAAAATGCTGTCCCAAAGATGTAATGTTTAGTTTCTGCAACTCACCACACAAGTAGTAGGAAGGAGCACTAGTGTCTCCTTCAGACACCACAAATCTTGATCCATGAGTTTCTTGATTATTACAATGGGAGGCATATCTCCTATCCTCAGCTCTGTATCCTAGTTACCAATTTCGGAGCAAGAAGAAAATTCTCTCACCATGCACGGTTATGTAAAAAGCTGAAATTCCATGCAGTGTTTATTGTAAAGATAAGATGGATGCTGATGTTAGGGTTTGTTTGGTTTTTAATACAAACTAAGAGATCCAACTAAAAAGAAACATGATAAAGTCAGTTGTTAAAGTCAAGTAATGTATAGATTAGAAAGACAGCATATTAGTTTTCTATTGCTGCTGTTACAAATTACCACAAATTTAGTAGTTTAAAACAACACACATTTAATAACTTACAGTTGTGGAGGTTAGAAGTATAACACAGATCTCACTGGGCTAAAACCAATGAGCAGGCAGGCCTGCATTCCTTTCTGGAGGCTTTATGGGAAAATCCATTTCTTTGCCTTTTCCAGTTTCTTGAAGTCACCTCATTCCTTAGCTTGTCCCGCCCCATCATCTTCAAAGTCAGTCATGATTAAATTAATAAATCCCACTGACTTCCTTCCATACTCACAGCTCCCTCTGACTATATGACCACAGCTCCCTCTGGCAGTTCTCGGCTTTTAAAAACTCATGTGATTAGGTTGGACCCACCTGGGTAATTCAGAATAATTTTCCTATTTCAGTCTCAGTCTTAATCTTAATCTCAATCTTAATCACATCTACTTAAGTCTCTTTAACATGTAAAGTAACACACTCACAGTTTTAGGGAATTAAGACATTGGCCTTTTGGAGGGCCATTATTCTGCCTACCACAGACTATTAAAGAAAGCACTGGTTTTCCACACAACGCATCAAAATACACTACAGAACTTTAAACGTGTATATATAGAGAGAGGAGGGATCTCTGCCTTAGGATTTTCAGTGATGAGTCCTTCCATGTTCATTTTACATATTTCTGAGCTTCTGCCAATTGACAAGCATAGGTGCAGAAATATGATAACGTTTAAAGAAAGACAATGTTTTTAAGAGAAAGCACATAATGAATATATCACATTAACTCACTCAAAATACTTGTCCACTCTAAATTGCTACAGAAAAATCATATGTGGCCACAAAATATCCATATACATATCCCTAAACTTAACATATGTGCATGGGTCTTAAAACATGAATTCAATGGCACTTGCAAAAATGCAGATTTGTCACATGTGTAGAGATGTACACATGTAGCAGGAGCTGTCCTGCCAATCTAAGAGAAACTTGGACTTGCCCATGGGTATAGATGAAATATTAACATCCAGACACCCACTTCAGTGAGGTTACTTGCACAAGAACTTCAGTTTTTCAGTGAAATATAGAGGAGTGGTTGGGCATAAAGAAACCCATAACAAGAATTGATGAAGATTATGAGGGAATGTAATAAAATCTGTTCCAGTTCTGTGCTGTATAGATGGATATTTGAACCCTGACAGAGAGAAGTGCTATGGGCAGAAGATAAAGGGCGTGAAGAACAGTAGAGCAGGAAATACTATCTTTAGGAAAATGGCTGCGTTTAAATCTTAGCTTCAAAACCACTAGCTGTGGAACACAAGATACGTTATATAACCTATAGTTTGTGCCTCATTATTTTCATCTATGACTGGGATAATAACTCATCTGTAGGAAAGGAAGCTGCTAGCTAAAGTGTAGCCTCAACAGTTAGAAAAATCAGCACTTCCTTCACTCTGAAGAGAGAAAATAAATTGAAAAAAGAAATTGTGTACAGAAGCCAATTAAAAATCATCCCTGTGACAAAAATATGATTAAGAGTATTTCCCCCACAGGGCTTCCCTGGTGGCGCAGTGGTTAAGAATCTGTCTGCCAATGCAGGGGAAAAGGGTTCGAGCCCTGGTCCGGGAGGGAGGATTCCACATGCTGCGGAGCAACTAAGCCTGTGCGCCAGAACTACTGAGCCTGCGATCTAGAGCCCATGAGCCGCAGCTACTGAGCCCATGCGCCACAACTACTGAGCCTGCACTCTAGAGCCCGCGAGACACAACTACTGAGCCCGTGAGCCACAACTACTGAAGCCCGCGTGCCTAGAGCCTGTGCTCCGCAACAAGAGAAGCCACCGCAATGAGAAGCCCGTGCACTGCAATGAAGAGTAGCCCCTGCTCGCCGCAACTAGAGAAAGCCCGCGCACAGCAACAAAGACCCAACACAGTCAAAAATAAATAAATAAAATAAATAAATTTATTAAAAAAAAAAATTTCCCCCACAAATCTGGATTGTCTCAAGGTAGCAGTAATTTGTTTGGAAAAGAATTAGAAAGTGGGGACTTCCCTGGTGGCGCAGTGGTTGAGAATCTGCCTGCCAATGCAGGGGACACGGGTTCGAGCCCTGGTCTGGGAGGATCCCACATGCCGTGGAGCAACTGGGCCCTTGAGCCATGATTACTGAGCCTGCGCGTCTGGAGCCTGTGCTCCACAGCAAGAGATGCCGCGATAGTGAGAGGCCCGCGCACCGCGATGAAGAGTGGCCCCCACTTGCCGCAACTAGAGAAAGCCCTCGCACAGAAACGAAGACCCAACACAGCTATAAATAAATAGATAAATAAATAATTTTTAAAAAAAGAATTAGAAAATTCAATCAAGGAAATGAATTGTATTTCAGAAATTTGTCTAATACAGAATTTCAGTATGGTTACTGGTGTAAACTACTGACTAGAAACAAATAAATCAGAAGCATACTATTCTTTTGAGGGGATTATAATACCAACAAAACTAGCAATTAGAACTAAAATATATTTTGACTACACAGGTTTTAAAGGTACGCTCAAGATCTCAAATTTTCATGCATAGCAGACTGTCTGTGGAAATCTTACCACAAGAGGCAGCCTTCTGCCTCAATACTCACTTTATGTGCTCTCGAAAAGGGCAAAGTCTGTCCCAGAAAGCTGAGCAAGGGACTCCAAAAGACAACAGACAAGAAATTTTTAGCCAGAGAGTAGAATTAGGTTGTAATCAAGGATCTTCCTCCACTTTTCACTACATCATTGCTCTGGTGCGTAGTCTCCATACTTCATTTTCAAAATAGGGAAGTTAATTACGATGCTGTTACTTCTGCCCCACCTTTGTCTATTGTATAAGCTGAGAGCAAATTACTTGCCTTCTTGGTTCATATGTTCTAGTGCGACAGCTTCATCTAATGGGGTGAAGAAACTTGATGGAAACACCTTGGATCTTCATCAGGGAAAGAATGAGAATATTTTATATGTTGAAAGAATGATGAAACTGATATTTGATGAATAGAGGGACAAACTGTGGTAGAGACTGGTAGCACAAAAAAATACCATTTTCCCTGTGCTAATAGGTTCCCTGTTTCTGAAGCCTTATCGTGTGACATACTTAGAGCCAATGGAATGTGAACAGAGTCTGGTTCATCATAACCTCCTGTGTGTGATTCTCTCACTCTTCCCCATCTGCTGACTGGATATCAATCCCCATGGCAATATTGTGTTAAAGTGGGAAGAGCTCCTATCAACCTGGCTCCCTGAATGACTGAGTGGAATTGGATGCTAATCAGGAATCCCTCATTTAGACTTCACATGAATAAGAAGTCAAATTCTATCTGTGCTAACTAAGCCATTGATACTCGGGCCCTTATATCTTACAGAAGCTCACATTTTTAAACTAATCACTGCCTTATGGGGCTGTTGAGAGAATTACCTGAGCTAATTTATGTAAATCCTCAATAAATGTTAGCTCTTACACTTTTACTAAAATGTGTGTGACATTTTAAACCTTGGGGCACATGCAGTGCTGCTTTGGTTTTTCAATGAAATATAAAGACTTTATTAAATCATATGTAATCTACAATTAATAAAATAAGGAAAAATAACATTCCTATCTAGGAAAAATTTGAACTCATGAATCTAGCAAGAATTCGTTAGACATTAAATTGTGATGATGGCCAGTTTTGGAATTAGCCCATTTACATTACTTCTGGTTTCTGAGCATCTCTATAGCACAAGAATAAATAAAGCTGAAACTATCAATTCACAAATTATAAATTCTTTCAATACTTTTAGTATAAAATTTGTTTTCTCCTATTTATGTATTATTAATATATCAGTGATTATTCACTGGAACAGGAACATCTGATTTTCCAAATATGTGAAAATAAGGTTGTATTTTGCAAGGGAAATTTTATATATACACTATAAGAATATGTGTTCACAAATATCATGTAAATAGGCAAATGTGATTGTAGAAAAATAAATATTCTCAAATATTAAGCAATTTTCTACACGTAAAACTTGATGGTCCTTTAAAGCACTTCAGAGGATATGTTATAAGTAACATGTTAGCATATTTAATCAAAATCAGTGTAGCTTAGGTATATTAATATTATGCTCCAGCAGAACACCCTAGAGTAAGATTTATTGCTTAAACTGTGAAAAGGTCACACATTTATAACATATTATCATGCTTCAAAAATAATTACATTTTCCTTGCCAGTTGGGAAAGTAGAAAGATAAGATCTATAATACATGCAATTAAATTTGACCTTCTTAATGGAATATTAGTGATCTGGGATTTACTTTCAACCTTTATTAAAAAGGTATTCCTTATATACATATTTGTCAAAATTATTCAATGTGAGAGAAAGATTGTGACCCATTTCTTGAGTTCTGGACATCAGTTATCACATGCTTTTCAGATAGGCCCATGTGAATTTCCAAATGTCAACTCATACATTACACATTAAAATGGGAATTCATTATTCTTTAGTTTCCTCTTTATATTATTGATTGCATTTACCTTCCCATTCACAACTGTTTTCAACACATCTCTTTCTTGCAAAATGTCTTTTTCTTGGATGATGTATATAGGCTGGAGAGAAAGGCACAGTTTGAATGAACCGTCCACCACAACTGTATTAGTGTAATTGCACTTGACCTGGTTAAAATCTTATTTCCATTTATCAAATGTATCTTAAGAAAGATAAAATAGTTTAACTCAAAATACTTAGTTACCTCTATCTACAACTACATTCCCAGAGAAAGTCTGTCCACCAGAAATTATCCTTGAGAAAAATACAATGGTGAGAATTGATCTGCAGAATTAGAAGGCCTCTCGAATGTTTAAAGATTCACTCAACCCTACTTCCAATTTGGTTATCACCACCAACTCCAATAGTGTTTCACTTAAAAACAATACAAAAGAAGAAAAAATAATTAAAGAGGACCTTTATTCTGTACTTCTATTTCCACTCTGCCTTGAAACAAATGTGTCAATAATATTAGCTATACTAGAAAGTGCAGTTAAAACAGTTGACTAAAATAACTACCCGAACTATATGAAAATGATGGCATTGCTACATAAACTTTGAGTGTCTTTGATACTGACAGTTTTGATATTGACATTTCTATCCTGGGAGGCCAAAGTATTACTACATACAATGAATTGAGAGTATGATACCTGCCTTAAGCTTTCAGAATTGCATTTCAACACTACTGTGCAAAACTCCATAACCACTCCAATGTAGAATTTGATATGGCAAAAATTTGCTGAAGAAAGAATGAAATGTGTTAGCAGAAACTAAACTCAGAGGCTGCATACAAAATTAAATTTTATGTCATTGTGAGTATGGTATAACGAGCTGTAAACTGGCTGTGCAAGGTGTACTTTAGATAGCATAATATTACATGAGGGCATCTTCAGAGGAGTAGTTTCAACTAGCACTAAAATTAGTTGATAGAAGATGATCTTGTAGGGGTAGAAGTGAATAGAGTAAGATTTGATTCCTTTCAAAAGACTAGAACTTTGTGATTTTTTGTTTGGCATTACACCTCCATGCCACAACATGATACTCTGAACATCTTCTCCATATCTTTTCCATCCCTGAGAAAGCAGAGATGGAAGATGAAAGGAACTCCTTGCTGTAGAGTTATATCAATTTCCTTCTTAAATTAGAGAACTCTCAGATTTTAGCTTGACAAATGGCAAAGATATCTTTCTTTGTAGCTTGTTGTGGCCATGTGTCCAAATTCTTGCACCAGTGTACAGCTTGTCATTGCTAAAGAGGAATAAGCAAGCACCTGCAACCCTACTTTTAAATCTCTTAGCTGTTGCTGGGGAACAATGATAATGGCAGAGCCACTGTGGACACGGATGGAAAAAACATATCTACAATGGAAGATTGCTGTACTAGCCCTGAACATCTTTATTTGAACCATTCCTATACAGAGAAATAAACTTCTGTTTTTATATAAGCCACAGGTTTGTGTGCATGCCTCCACTTACAACAATTAATACAGAGAAACAGCTCTGAGTTGAATTTGGAACTTGGAAGAACTATCAAAACGTTGATTGTGACAAGGTGTGTCCATGTCAAAGGGCAGACTGCCTCAGGACATGATTTGAATGAATGGGAAATAAGCAATTGGTGTTTTTCCAACATTGCCTGCTTTCCCACAACCCCTCTATAAAAGCATCATGGCTTCTAGTCATGTCAGAGTTAAAGCCTCCTACAGAGACCAATATAAGTATTGGAGAAAATGCACAGATAAATTATTTGAAGGCTTCAGTGTACAACCAAGACAGACTAAACTTGAGTGATCATTACGTCAGAGAAAAGGATGGCACTAAGCCAAGTGTCACATACTTCCCACTGCCATTTCACTCAGGGCATTTGCGGATTAACGGTGCAGGGAATAGAAACTGAGCAGGAAAGAGCATCCTGTGGTTTTGGCCCATCTCATTGGGATGAGGAGTCAAAAACTGAAGGTCAGGATTGTCAAGGAGACCTAATTTTGAAAGGGTAGAGGAAAACAACCAAGAAATTAGTCTGATGTTCTGCATGTCATTTGCCACTGAACATCTAAGTTGATGACACTATACTATTTTCAGTCAAAATAAACTTAAAGCAAGACACATATGATATAAAAGGGAACATTTAGCTCTGATAAAAAGCTCAATTGAAAAAAAGCTATAAAAATCCTAAATTTTCATGAAGCTAACAGCGTAACTTCAAAATATGTAACAAAGCAACAACTCATTAAAGTGAAATTTTAAAATATTGAATCATAATTAGAGATATCAATGCAACTCTTTCCATAACAGAAAAATCAGACAAAAATTCAGAATAGATAATATTTGAATAGCAAAATTAACAAATGTGATAAAAGTCACATATATAGAACCATATCCCCCAACAATGAAATTATGTGCAAGAAAATATGAAAACTTTAATATTGATCAAATTCTGGACAAATATAAATTTATTTCAAAGATCAAAACCATACTGAGACTATTTATTAATCACAATGAAAGCAAACTAAAAATCAATACCAAAAAAGATAACACAAGACAATGTTATTAAGCAAAACAGTTCTAAGCAGTTGACATGCCGTTTCAATGAAGAAATCATAAAATATTTTGAATCAAATAATATGCTGGTAAATGTGTATATTTTACGTACAGAAATTGTTTGAATCAAATAATAATACAAGTAAAATGTATTGTAACTTGTGGGAACCAGAGGAATCTGTCTTCAATGGGAAGTTTATAGCCTTAAATGTGTAACAGAAAAAATGCATAACAAAGTCCACAGTTTAAGCATTTAACTACCAAATTGCAGTGGGTCGAATGTTAGCCTTCAGAAAGTATGTCAACATCTAATTCCCAGAACCTGTGAATGTTACCTCAGTTAGGAAAAGGGTCTTTGCAGATTTTACTAAATTAAGGATCTTGAAATGAAGAATCATCTTAGATATTCCCTTGGGCCCTTCATCCAATGACAAGTGTTCTTATAAGAGATCCACAGGGAGATTTGACATACAGAAGAGGAGACGATGTGACCACAGATGAAGAGATTGGAGGGATGCATCCCCAGTCAAGGAATTCCTGGAGCCACCAGAAGCTGGAAAAGCCAAAGTCGAGAACTTCCCTAAGAGTCATTGGAGGTAATTCAGCCCCGCCAGCTGGCATCGTTGCATCCAGAACTGTGAAAGAAGAAATGCATGCTGTTTTAGACCATCAAATTTGTTACAGCAGTCACAGGAAACTAGTACACTAATATACAAGGCTAGAAAAAGCAAAGCAAGTCAATTCCAAGGGAAGTAGAAGGAAATTATGATAAATGTGATGTGAGAAAACAATTTTTTTAAAACAAAAATTTTTTAATAAAAATAAAATTTATGGTATTAATAAAACTGATTAATAAACCATATATTCTATGCCAGGAATAAAAATAAACATTACTATATATCTTAAAGATATCAAAAATAAGAAATATTAAGAGAAATTTTAATTTGTATATAAAAACAATTTTCTTAGAAACCAAATATAATTGACACAAGAAGAACTAGGAGATCTAAATAAAATCCTCTACTTATTAATGAACCTGAATTCATAATTTTGTATTTTCTTACAAAGAAAACTCCAGTCTCAGGTGAGATTCACTTGAGGATCCCTTCAAACATTTAAGGAGAAAACATCTGCTTTATACAAATTCATCTAAAGAATAGAAAAAATATTCTTACCACCTCATTTTGAAAAGTCAGCAGAACATACACTTAGAAATAAGAATAAATTATTGACTACAAATACAAATGAGATACTCATGCAAAAAAAAAAAAAAAATCCCACTGACATTCAAAACACCTTGTGTGTGTGTGATTTTGTCACCTCTCTCATTGTCCTAGGTCCACAGGGTTAATATTGTTTTTCATATTTTCTTGAACAAACCTTGCTGCTTAATATTAGGTTTCACTATGATGAAGTAACATTATTACTCCATCTTCTTTATAGTAGCACAGGGTACTTCTTAATTATCAAAATTATCATGTCCCTATGTAAAAGGAGTTTTGGCTTTCAGATTCTTAATTCTTAGTTTGATCATTCGGAACTTTTATTATTTGATCTTGATCTTTCTATTTTCATTTATTAGCTAAACTTTCAATCGCTACTACCTGCCAATCAACCTGCCACACTGAACATTTTAACATCCCACTATAGTGACTAATTCAAGTGGCAGCACATTACCTGTGGTAGTTGATTGCACGTATTCTGTTCTTTCTTGTTCATTGTAGATCATGTATGTTAGAGGCATGTATCTTATCATATGTAACTGGAATGTGAAGAACACTGACAGAATCCATTTAAGATGAGATATGATACAACAGAGATTCTGGAAACAGAGCTTAACAGAGCAGTTGGAATAATATTGATTTGTCTCCTTTTGAATATGGTATGACTATGATGAATTTAGACATGCATTTTTTTAAGCTTTCTGAATGAGAAGGAGGGTATATACCAATATTAAGCTGACAAATGATAGATTCTGGACATTGTTATTGTCTTTTTAGTGATCCTTCATGCCCTACTCCATTGTGTAGCAGCCACTTTTGCTTGGATATGATTAATCCAGTCATAGATTAATCATGATTAGTTTAAGAAAAGCAGTACTATCTCATGTGTAATATTTATGGTTCAAGGCTATTCAATTGACCTGATATCTTCAAAACAGAAGAAAATAAAACTTTTACATCAAAACTGTCAGATGAGTTATTTTTCCTCTGTCCTTGTCTGAGTAATAAAACATATACTTCTGTGTATGGCTATTAGTGGTTTTGCCACCTTAGATTGAAGCTCAGATACAGATAAGGGTAGAGAAAAGAGATTCACCAAGAAGCGTAGTTAGTACTGCAAAAGAACTATGTGTATATTCCATCCAACCTCTAAACTATTAAGTTAGAGCTGTCAACATATTGACTCTTTGGTTTAAACCAGATAGAGTTTTCCATTATTTGAAACTAAAGCTGCTAGATATGGATCAAGATGGAAAGATGTTATCAGAATGACCTCTTGTTGTTGATTTATTTTTTTCAAGTGATTAAAAAAGGTGATTTTTTTCTTAGGACTGACTTTTGAAATAGATCATAAATGTAGTGTATTCTTGTTGATTTAAAGTACCTTTGAAACATATAAGTAGATTTTGTCAATTATGTCGTTGATCAGAAACTCAGATGAGACTGCTAGAACATATAGAGCCCGAAAATAACAAGAGAAGCATTTTTTTTCAAGGAAGAAATTATAGAATGGACACAAAGCAGGGTTTTGAATAAACAGTGTAGAAATACAGTAATTCACCAAGAGGAAGAAGATAATGAGCCTGAAAAGAAAACTACTGAGGAGTGACCAAAGATGATGTGCACAGCAAAGCAGGGCAGTGTGATATCACACACACACACACACACACACACACACACACACACTTAGAAAGAAAAAAGTTTAACAACATAGTACAGTATTGCCAAATTCTGTTGCTAGGTCCTGTAAAGTGAGAATTAAACTGTTCACTGGATTAGAAAGGGTTGTTTCCATGAATAAGATTTGGATCAGAAGTCACACAAAGTCACTTGAAAATTTAGTAGAAAATGAGGACATAGAAACAACATAGGTTTGGCTGGTAAGAAAAAAGGATGCAGAAGTTACAGATATGTGGTAATTTAAAGAAGTTGCATGTATTTGTATATTTTTGTATTATTTTTTAAAATTTTCAATTACCGGCTTAATTTTTTTAAACAATTTTACGTTTACAGAAAAATTGATTAAAAAGTACAGAGTTCCCATATGCTCCCTCTGCCCCTAACATTTTCACCTATTATTAAAATCTTGCATTAGTGTAATACATTTGTTATAAATGATAAGCAAATATTGATACATTATTTTTAACTAAAATGCATAGTTCATATTAGGGTTGACTCTTTGTGTTGTAAAGTTCTATGGGTTTTGATAATGCATAATGTTGTGTAGTCACCATTGCAATACCATACAGAACAGTTTCACTTGTCCTAAAAAGTTTCTATACTGTACTTTTTCCTCTTTCTACTCTCTCCCTCTCCCTAGAAACCACTGATCATTTTAGTGTCTCAGTAGTTTTCGTTTTCTACAATGTCATATAGTTGGAATCAAACACTATGTAGACTTTTCAGGTTGATTTCTTTCACTTAATAATATGCATTTAAGATCCCTCCATGTCTTTTCATGCTTTTGTGATATATCTTTTGAACATTGAATAATATTTAATTGTATGGATGTACCACAATGTGTTTATCCATTCACCTATTGCATGTATTTTTCTCGGTGGGCATACTTATATGTATTTATCTGTTTAAAGGAAAGAATTCAGAAGAAGAAACTCTTAAAGGTACTGAAGTGTTAAGGGGCAGTCAATAGAGTAATACTTCACATAAGGTAGAAGAATTTTCATTTAACTGAGGAAGGTACCCTGTCTCTATTGAAAACCAGGAGAAAATAAGGGGTGCAGATATACAGAAGTTTGTAAATTTGAGCTCTTGTCTCACAGCTTTTCTTTAATCTGTGAATTGGTGACTGGGCCCATCAGTTAATAAGGAAAAAGGAAACCAGTAAAGAGGAATGTTTGTAACATGTAAGTACGAGTGTTGGAGAGTGAGTTTGTACTCTTTCATATGTAATGGTATTCGTGGAACAGAAGTCAATGTATTTGCTCTCACTTGAAGCTTTTGCAAGAAGTTTTTAGTGCTTGTTTTAATTAAATTTTCTCTAATTGCACCTATAGGTGAATAATATGACCATAGAAATTTATTTTTATATGAACAGTGTTTTCCTAAAATAAAGTTGTATTACCGTTTTAGCATTTATTACTGAAATCTTTCATTATTCATTTTGATTTTATAATGCTTTATCTTACCTTTTTCAATTAAAACACAGTACAAAAATGCAAAATTGAATTTTATTTTTAAAGCATATTTAAATTATATAAACTCAGAGAAAAATAATTGCATTCTGTAAATAATGTATCCATTCATAATTGCCCTAATGACACTTCATTTTCCTAAATAAGAAATTTTCTTCAACTGGTAGAAAAATATTTTGAAAAGAACTCCCACTAAAAAATAAATTGTGACCACATGTTTATTGTTAATTAGGTATTCATATGTAAAAGTCACAACATTAGAATTTATGATTATGCAATTAAAATAATCTCATCTTGGGAAAAAATATATCCAGATATTTTCAGATAAACAATGAAAACATACACATTAGTGTTTCCTGAAAAAAAAATCTGTAGCAATAAATTTATCAACATCGAAAAAGATGATACCTATAAAATTATAACTTAGTGGTTTTCAGGAATTCTGTCTATAAAATCAATTCTACTTTTCTCAATCTGCATATACAGGCATACCTTGGACATATTGTGGGTTCGGTTCCAGACCACTGCAATAAAGCAAATATAGCAAGCAATAAAGTGAGTCACACAATTTTTTTTGGTTTCTCCGTGCATATAAAAGTTACATTTACACTGTACTGTAACCTATTAAGTGTGCAATGGCATTATGTCTAAAGAAACAATGTACATTGTAAACAATGTTAGTTTAAAGATACTTTATTGCTAAAAAATGCTTACCATTATCTGGGCCTTTGGCTAGTCATAATATTTTGCAATAGTGACATCAAAGATCACTGATCACAGGGCATGATTAAAAGTATAGTGATAACAAAAGGTTTGAAATATGTCTAGAATTACTAAAATGTAACACAGAAACACAAAGTGAGATAATACTTTTGGGAAAATGGTGCCCATTGATGAAAATTAAATCTTTAATTTGTATGAAATGCAATAAAGCAAAGAGCAATAAAATGAGGTATGCTTGTACTGAAAATAATATCACTTTTAAGAAGGAACATAAATAATATTTGAATGATGATTTATGATAAAAAACAATCTGGAAATTATAATGTAAATTAAAACAATATTATTTTTAAATTTACTTAATATATATGAATCTCTTGAATATCCATAAAATTAAAGAGTATCTGCAATGTATATGAAATTAATATTATTTAAAGACAACAAAAAACAATTATGCTTTATTGGGGATGAGGAGATACAATACCTAGAAGTGATTTAAAAGTAAACATTATTTAGAAGGCCTCAGGCATGTGAAAGGTCTAGCAGCTATTTGACCTAAATATTCTGCTTCTAGGCGAGCTGAAACAGATTGATGTTGAGTAGAACATTTTTTTTGTTATCTGGAACTTAGATTATGCAATCATTCCAGTACCTATTTAAATAATATGAAATTACAATAAAGGAATAGGAGCCACAGTATTTTCAGTAATATTTTTCCTTAAAATTTGATTCAACAAGTATATAAAGCCTTGGCTCAAAATGGTATTTTTGTTTTGTTTTGTTTTTAGTTTTGCATTACTATTGGAAAACTGTGCCAATATCTTTGTGTTTATATGTAAAGCCAACTTGGTTCTAGGTTTTATTAATTACAGACAGAAAGGTCTTCACCTGTATGCACATCTGGAAGGATATTTGCAAAGAGCGAAGGGCTTAGAATCCCTTTATTGAGGTAACTGTTCACATGTCCCAGGATTCCTAGTCTTTCACATTTTGGATTTAAGTGTCAGTCGTTCTCTGCCTCCCAAACAATGATAATCAAATTCTCCTCTCCCCAAATTTCTAAAATTTCTACCTTAGGACATACACACGCACACGCGCACACACACACACACACACACACACACACACACAGACAGATAGATAGATACATAAATCCGTCTCTCTCTATTATATGTTTATATATATTTATTGGTAATATTTTTTCTTCCAGTTTTATTGAGATATAATTGACATGGAGCCCTGTAAAAATTTAAGGTATATGGCATAATAATTTAACTTACCTACATCCCGAAATGATTATCACAGTAAGTTTAGTGAACATTCATCATCTCATATAGATATAAAATTAAAGAAATAGAAAAATATATTTTTCCTTGTGATGAGGACTTACTTTTTTAATAACTTTCATATATAACATACAATTGGAAGTTTGTGCCTTTTTACAGCCTTCCCGAATTGCCCCTCCCACCGCCCCCTGCCTCTGGTAACCACAAATCTGATCTCTTTTTCTATGAGCTTGTTTGTTTGTTTTTGAAGTGTAATTGGTCTACGACACTGTGTTAATTCTGTTACACAACATGGTGTTTCAATATTTTATACATTCAAAATGATCACCAGGACAAGTCTAGTTACAATATGTCACCATATAAAGATCCTACATAGTTATTGACTATATGCCCCACACTGTACATTTCATATCAGTGACTCACTTATTTTGCAACTGGAAATCTCCCATACCGGTTTTTTTAGAGTATTTATACACTGAATGACTCAATAAATATACTAAATACTAAATAGTACTCAAACACCATTTTAGTCTTACTGAGCTTAAAAACAATCATTTTCTCTGCCTTCTTATGGGATCAAAGGAGTTAGGTGAGAAAAGTTAAGATGTCTATGACATATTATGGAAAATTAGAAAAAAGAGTTTGGTGGATGTTTGCATTTCCATTTTTAATTCAAATAATTATAAAATGTATTCTCTTTCCTTTTTTAAGAAACTTATTAGATTCTAACTTATCAAGAATATTTTCCTCAAATGCATGCACATGTTTACCAGATCAGCATGCTATAAAATTTGTGCTTTAATCAATTCAACAAAATGAAATTTCATTAACAAATTTATAGGTGTCTCATAGATATACAAAATATAGTTGATTGGATCTTTATGTATATGCAAACAATCTAAGACAATCACTGGCTGCTTCAGATTAATCAAGGGGATATTTGTGGTCAGGAAACTAGGTAGCATCCAAGTCCCTTTTGGATTTATTATCACTGATATGGTATCACAGTCGCATGATGTTAGTGCAAGCTGAAACAAAGATGTGGCTTTGTAATTGTGAATAATTTATCTATTGTATATATCTATTTTATATTTGCAAGTTTACAGTTTACATTTTTTATTAGGTGCATGTTTCCTCTTTGGTTTTGAAAATTATTCAAGGTGGGAAAGAATAGTAATAGGCATTTTGCATTATTTCTCATAGGGTGAGGCTTAGATTAATTTTGAATGTCCATGAAACTTATATTTTTCCCAGATAAATTCAGGGTCAAAAGTAAAATTAACCAATTAATGATATTGTTATTTTACTAATATCAATTTTATTAATTACTCTGTAATACTGATTTACCAAAAATCAATGAATTATTATTTCTGCAAGGAAGACCATTATTCCTCCACATAAGTTAATCCAAATTATAATTTTTCTGGAATGGATCTTGTACACTGAAGTTCATAAATAAAAAAATATTTAATTGGACTACAAAGTGATGATTGTTTCATTTTTATCCAAGCCTACATATAATTATTGTCTCAGAGGTTTCCAAGACCACTCTCAGGTTTGATGATTTGCTAGAAAGACCCACATAATTCAAAAAGCTGTTACACTCACAGTTACAGTTTATTGCAGTGGAAGGATATGAATAGATTAAAATCAGCAAAGAGAAAAAAGGTGCATTAGGGCAGAGCTCAGGAGAAACCAGGTGCTGACTTCCAATTGTCCTCTGCCAGTAGAATCAAATAGACAGCATTTAATTTTCCCAGCAACAATGTGATGACACTTGCAAAGTGTGGCCAAAGAATCTCAGTCCTTCTGGAGACTTGAAGCCGGAGTTCTTATTGGTAGCCTGTCATGTAGGCATGGGACACCCATGTGAGTGACCTAAGTCACCTGGACTCCAGCCCCCGACAGGTCAAACTGATGCAGAGTGGCTCCAAATCCCAGGTACACAAAAATAAGTTTTCACCATAAGTTACATGTTAACATAAACTATAAATAGCCCAGCATCTCAGGTTTACAAAGACATTCTCATCACGCAGGATATTCTAAAGGGCTCAGGGGTTATCTCCCTGGAGCAAGTCAAAAGTCAGTCTTTTCTTTGGAATGTGCAGAGTTCGAGTACCCCAAACCTGCTGGATTAATCCTTTACTACCTGATTAAAATTTATAGGGCTCAGGAAATCCTAAGGTGATTCAATCATTTGAGAAATAATTTTGAGCTTTTTTCATGTGCCATGGGTGTTAAGGATACAGCGTTGAACAAAAGAGCCCCGATCCCCTGACTTCACAAAGCTTATGTTCTCCAAGGAAAGACAGTAAATTAAAAAAATACAAAAAAATTAAAAAATAAGAAAACATTATGTTAGCTGCTGATTAGTGCTATGTGAGAAACTAAATTAGAGACAATAGGAAGGGTGTGAAATGGGTTCAATTGTAATTAGGCTTTTCAGGAATGGCCTTACTGTAATGATGATATGTTAGCGAATATGTGCAGTTGACCAGGAAGGAAGCCTGATGGATGACTGGGTCAAGAACATGCCAAGTAGACAGAACAACATATACAAAGGCCCAGTTGGAGGTGCTTGTTGTGTTGGAAGAATAGTAAGGAGGCAGTGGGCTGAGACCCAAGAAGAATGAGAAAGAGAGAGGGAGAGTGGAGGAGAGAAAGAGGAGTAGTCGGGTCAGATGTGTTAATGGTCATACAATTTTCCCTAATTATCATTTTCAGCAATAATTATTCATATGAACATTTATTATGCGACTATTATAGTTCTATTTTGAATTATGCAAAATGGTTTGGAATGACATAGATTTCTAGAAGGAGATAAAGGCAATTTTGATCCTGGACTGTTAGAACAAGGCTGAGAAAATGCTTCGCCCCATGTAGTTTTTTTTAGAAGTTTGTCATTTGAAATGTTAAATCCAAATTGTCTCATAAATAGTGTTTGTGAGTACCTATAATTGAGGGTTTCATAGGTGGCCCTTTTCATGGGAGAACAAACAGACCTTGGCACCACAGAGCTACTCAAAGAGATTGCCGTGGGTCACTACTGTGGTAACAATGCTTCCTTTGCACTGTTCTTTCTTGGCCATTGCTTTTTCACATGCTTTTCTTCACACAGCTGGACTCCTTTGTTGTATGTAACATATTACGTGGAGCCCATTTGCTCTCCTGTCACCCATGATTGAGAACAGGTGTTATATGCCTTTATAATTGTCTTCCGGAAATCTCGATGCCTTTTAATGGCACTCTGTACCTTTTGTAATCAGGAGGGTTAGCTGCGTGCTTAGAGGCCTGTGAAGTATAGAACTTCTTTTTATTGCAAGTAGTCATTTTCAACCCCTGGGCCTGCTGTTCCCTATTCACTACTTGCTAGAACAATTAACATTAATAAAGGTTTTTCACAACAGGTATTAATGCTTTTCTGAAACAGGTAAGGCCATTTGGCTTTTCTTGGAATGGGAAAGCATTGAGCTATGGAAGATAAAAAGTTTCTTGATGAAAGAAAATTTTTATTTTCCTTAATCTTTTCCATTCAAAATAAGTTAATTCTCAGTCTTTAACCATATAATGAAAAAGACTAAATAAAACACAAGTTATTTTTAAATTTGAGTCATCAAATTCAAAATATATCTTCATGATTTAAGATTATTTTGATTGACTCAAATGGAATAATATGAATAAAATCACGCAGCCTTCTATACAAATGCTGAATTTTTTTCTCTGGAGAGTTATGGATAAACTTATTAAGATAAATTATGAGGAATTTGATTATGATTAATAAATACAATTTCACTGAATATATTTTATTCAGATAAAGAATATGCATGGGATTAATGCAAATGGCATTGTTTTCTTTCTTTTTTCTGCTTTCCCAAACTAAAGCAAAGTTTGACTAAAGTGAACCTCAGAGTTCTTAAGACTCTATGCCTTTATTTTGTTTCCAACATTAATATTCGTAATGATAACTCTCTATATAAGGAGTTTTAGTATGTGCTGGACATTGACCAAGTGCTTTATAGACATCTCCCTTACTCCTTGCAATAATACTAGGCAGCAGTGGAGTTGGGACTCTAAACCCACTGCCCTTAAACCCTAATCTATTTGATTTCTCCAGAGTCTTCCTTTGTCCATTTCCTGGTTATTACTCAATTATTATGCCTAATATTATTTAAAGCAACCATGTGTTCTGGAGTCTCTGTTGTACTCTGAAACAGTACAAATATACATTTATATACATCAACTAGTTGCTTTCTCTAACTTCCTAACTAGACTTGAAGTTATAATTTAATCTAAAATCTTTCCAGTTAATATAATTCTCTTTAGCACATAAGAGTCTGGTCAGCTTGGTATGGGTTTTTTTTAATGTTTAGGTGGATTTGTTAAGAATAGACATCTTTAAAATATTGAACCTTCCAATCCATTAGCATCATATATCTCTCCAATTTTCTACATTGTCTTAGTTTAAGCAATGGGTGTCCATTTTTTGCTGGCCCCACTTAATAAATGGGAAATGTTACTTCTTCCTATATTATCTGAATTATTTTGTATAATGCTGGCATTATTTCTTTACTAAATACTTGGAATAAATTACTTGTAAAGAATATGGATCTAAAATTTCCTTCAAATAAAAGTTTTTTTATTCTTGGAATATCGATTTCTTTCATAGACACATGACACTTAAGACTTTCTCTTTCTTCTTTTGCCAGTGTGGTACTTTGTGTCTTTCATGGAATTTATCCATGTATTCTAAGTAGTAAAACTAATTAGCATAAAGTTGTGCATACATTTTCCTCATTACCTTGTTTGTAGGTAATTTTCCTCATTAATTTTTGTAGGATTTGTAGTGATGTCCCCTTTTTCATTTGTTATATTAGTAATTCTACCAACAACTAGTGAGGTTGGAAGAGGATATCAAACCTTAAGTGAGATTTGCAGTCCTGGTTGATGCTTTGCTTTCAGTCTTTTCTTGATAAGTCTGGGTAGGGTTTTATCAGTTTTATTACTCTTTTCAAGTAACTTGCTTTTAATTTTATTCATTTTTATCTTATTTTTCCTTTTCTTATTGGCTTCAGCTCATCTTTATTCATATCATATTTTAACTTAATTTAGGTTTAATTTCTCCCCTTTGCCTAGTTTCTAATGATGGAAACTTTGTCCATTGATTTAAAATTTTCTTCGATTCTAATATAAACGTTTAAAACTATAAAAGTTCCTTTAAACATTGATTTAAAAACATCACACAAATTTTGATTATGTTCTTATTATGCAATTCAAAATATTTAAAATATTTTCTTATTTATTTATTACTTATTCATGACTAAATAGAACTGTACTGCTTAGTTTTTAACTATTTGAGAATTTTCCAGATACTTTTGTTGTTGATTTTAATTTCATTTCATTTTGGTCAGGGTATATATTTTCTGTGATTAAAATTCTTTGAAATTTATCAAGACTTGTTTCATGTTCTACACAATGCTTCACCTTTGTGAATGTTCCATGTGTGCTTGAAAAACTTGTGTGTTCTACAGCAAGGTCACTTAATGTTACATGATCAGATTATCAACGTCTCTATACAGTTGTACATCTTTTATAATTTCTATTGTCCTCACAACCCTCTAATACTGTTTTCTGTCAAACCTTGCATAATGTTGTTCATGGTATTGTGTAACTTAGTATTGGAATGCAGGTTGAAAGAAACAGTTTTCGGGATCTTCCTACTTGTACAACTAACTTATTTGGTTAATTGTCCCTCAAATTCTAGATGCCTCAAGAACCCCAATCTCTGATCTTTACTTATTTTACCCATTAAGTACATTGCTTTGTGATTGAGTTTCATTTCCCTTGCTGTGATTTGAAAAGTGCCCCCAGGCATAATATTGTGTGGAGCTTACCTCTTGTGATTCCTATCCCTCTAGGATCACAATCTTCTACCTTCTATTGCCTGAGGGCTGAAGCCAGTGGAGACATAAATTTTATACAGTAATGTGGTTGATACCTTTGTAGGAGAGTAAGTCACTTGCCTATTTACTTCTTCATGGTCAAAGCAAGCATGTGAATTTTGTGTATTAGTCAGGGTTCTCTAGAGAAACAGAATCAATAGGAGGTGTGTGTGTGTGTGTGTGTGTGTGTGTGTGAGACAGAGAGAGAGAGAGATTTATTATAAGGAAATGATTCAGGCTATTGTGGAAACTGGCAAGTTCAAATATGTAGCATGGGCCCATGGGCTCAAGACCCGAGAGAGTTGATGGTGCAGTTCTGAAGGTCAGCAGGCACAGACCCAGAAGAGTCAACAGTCCACATGAACTCCAAAGGCTGGAGAATGCCCCTCTTACTCCAGGAAGGGTCATTTTTTTGTTGTTCTCTTCAGGTCTTCAACTGACTGAATGAGTCCCACTCACATTATGGAGGATAATCTGCTTTATTTAACTGATCAAATTGTTAGTCTCATCCAAAAACTCCCTTGCAGAAACACCCAGAATAATGTTTGACCAAATATCTGGGTACTACATGTCATTAAATTGATACGTAAAATTAACCATCCCATTTCATAAGTCTATACATTGTTTTTTTGTAAGTTTCTATTCATATTTATTGAAATTTTTGTTTTCAATGTGACTTTCACCTTGTAATGTTTTTATTTTCCTATTCTATTTGTTTTCTTGAAAACTTCCACCTTCCTATCGATCTCCCTCTTCCTCTCTCTCTCCCTCCCCCTCCCCCTCCCCCTCCTCTTCTCCTCCTCCCTCTCCTTCTTCTTTTTCCTACTGCAATATCTTCTCCAGATAATTGTATCTCTTACTTTATCTCTTATTTAGGTTTAGTAAAATGGTCTGTACTGTCTTGATTTTGTAGAAAAGTATTTTTTAGTTTATGCTTTTTTGATGCTCAGTTTCTATTTTCCAAGTGTCTTTTGATTTTTTCCTTTTCTCTTTGTTTTGTATCGTCTCTTTTTTTAACAAACACCTTTTTGTCTTGTAACTTTTTTGTAAAATTTTGTAACTGTGAACTCTTATTTATCACAGTTCAATTCCATCCCTTTGCCTTTTATATCAGCTAGGTTGTAAGCAACAAAAGTGAAATGTCAGACTCATTTCTCCTTTAGCATCTTTTCCACTCTTATTCTTTACAACCTAACCAGAAGCTAATAGGGAAATTTGCTCGCAGACCCCTAGATCACACGTCTCAAATTAAAAGACCTGTGACATTTACTTTTTGGAAAATCCATGTGCTCCTCCTGGGTTCAGTGGCCAGTTTTAAACCACCAGCAAGACCTTCTTATCTCAGTCCACTTTATAATGTCTGGCTGTTAGGATTTAGGTTTTATGTGTAATATTTATGGTTCTGTTTTGTCCATTTTGAACAGTAACTACCCTTCTCTTTTTGAAGACTTACTGAATATCATAGAACATCTATTCTAAACTTTCCCAACTCTGCTAAATTTGTCAATTTTATTTGATTATCTACCATTCTATAAGTATTATCTTATTTTCCATTTTACCATCAAAATCATTGCATCTTTGATGATAGATGCTAACTAAATCTATTGTGGTAATCATTTCACATTATTGTGGTAATATATGTAAATCAAACCATCATGCTGCACACCTTAAACTTATACAGTGATGTATATCAGTTATTTCTCCATAAAACTGGAAGAAATATCTGCCAGGTACATGAGAAAAAGTTAATATCCATAATCTATACATAATCCCTTCATATCAAGATTAAATTGGTGACTGACCAAAGAACATGAAAAGACAAATCATGAAATGCAAATAGCCAATTAACTCCTGGCATAACTATCTTCTCATCACTAATACACTTAAAATGACATGTCATTTGTCACCTAAGATTAGCACTATTAAAAATTTCCATTGTTGGCAAGGGCATGGAGAAATAAGCACTGTAACACACTTAGGTGGAAGTGTGAAGTAGTAGAATTTTTGACCTTTTTAGAATGTAGTTTGCCAACGTTTATCATAATTTAAAATATGAATTCTAGGGACTTCCCTGGTGGTGCAGTGGTTAAGAATCCGCCTGCCAATGTAGGGGACATGGGTTCGAGCTCTGGTCTGGGAAGATCTCACATGCCATGGAGCAACTAAACCTGTGTGCCACAACTACTGAGCCTGCGCTCTAGAGCCCATGAGACACAACTACTGAGCCCACGTGCCACAACTACTGAGCCCGTGTGCCTAGAGCCCATGCTCCACAACAAGAGAAGCCACCGCAAAGAGAAGCCCATGCACCACAATGAGGAGTAGCCCCCACTCGCCACAACTAGAGAAAGCCCGCATGCAGCAACAAAGACCCAACACAGCCAAAAATAAATAAATAAATAAAAAAGAAAAAGAAAAGAAAATATGAGTTCTAGCAATTCTATTTCTAGAAAATTTGTCCTAAAGAATTACATAATTGCCTATAATGGGATAAAACTAGAAACAACCTAAATGTCCAACTAGAGGGGAATGTTAAATAAATTATGATACATTCATATGGAGGATCCTTACTGTATTGATAACCTATCACTCTATAACAAAATTATTGAAAACTTAGTGGCTTAAAACAACAATAAACATTTATTATCCTTATCAAAAAATTGCATCTTTTAAGAAATTTTCCTTAAAATCAACATCTCCCACACTACTGTGTTCTACAATGAAAAATGTCTTTTGTCTTCAGACATAATCTCAGCAGTTTTCTCAATGAGAGAAAGAGCTTTTCTCCCACATTCCCAAATTAACTGTTTCTTTGAGAGGCAAAATAGAGCCCTGGGTAAGCAAAAAGACTCTGTAGTCACATTCCCTATTGTCAAATCCTTGACTTATTACTTGTGTAATTTTGGATAAATTACCTTATATCTCTTTGCCCAATCCTCAAGAAGAAAATTTAACAATAGTGGTCATCATTCAGTGGTTTTTCATTATTAATTTAATTAATTAATTAATGGAAAATACTTAGAACCAGGTTTAGCATATATTAAATACTCAGTATATGTGAGGTATTTTACAATAACTATTTTCTAATTTCACTCTGTTGATTGTTTCCTTTTCTGTGCAAAGGCTTTTTAGTCTGTGTGGTCTCACTTGTCTATTTCTGCCTTTGTATATTGTTTCATGACCAATGTCATGAATCTTTTCCCTTATGTTTTCTTTTAGGAGTTTTACAGTTTCACTTCTTACAGTTAAGTCTTTAATCTATTTTGAATTAATTTCTGTGTATGGTGTAAGATAAGCATCCAATTTCATTCTTTTGCATATTAATATCCAATTTTCTTAACACCATTTGTTCTTCAGAGTATAAAGTCTCCATTGTGTATTTTTGACACCCTTGTCAAAGATTAGTTGACAGTATACACGTAACTATTTTCTGGGTTCTTTATTCTGTTCCATTGGTCTGTAAGTCTGACTTTATGCCAATATCATACTGTTTTAATTACTGTAACTTTGTAATATATTTTGAAATCAGGAAATGTGATGCCACCAGTTTTGTTCTTGCTGAAGATTTCTTTGGCTATTCAGGGTCCTTGTGGTTCCATATGACTTTTAAGGTTTTCTCTATGTTTGTAAATTATGCCATTGGGATTTTGATAGGTATTGCATCGAATCTATAGATAGGTTTGGTTAGAGGAAACATTTTAACAATGCTAAGTCTTCTGTTCCATGGACACAGGTGTCTTTCCATTGATTTGTGCCTTCTTTAATTTCTTTCATCAGTGTTTGTTTTTTTTTTCATTATACAAGTCTTTAATGTCCTTGGTAAAGTTTATCCCTAAGTATTTTATTCTTTTTTGGTGCTATTGCCTAATTGATTTTCATATGTTGACCCGTTCTTGCATCCCAGTAATAAATCCCACTTGGTTATGGTTCTGACCTTCTCCCTTAAAAGCTCACCTGACAGTCTCATTCAGAATCATCTCTCTTTTGATTAAGTTACTATCAAATGCTTAAGAACATTTATTGCATCAGCAAAATCCATTTATCTTTAACCTAATGATGAACATGAGTCCATCACGTTCATTGGCCCCAACCTCACTTGAAGAGAGAGGATTATACAGGGTATGTACACCATCTGAGCTTTCTGCCTTCCACACTCAGATACAACATTTTTTGTTAAAAAATATAAATATCGTGTAGTCAATTTTGCTTCATAAATGTTGCCGAAATAAATGACTACTATTATCGTAATTTTGCTAGGATCAAAATTGTAATGGGTTATTATTTTTTTCTTTTAGTAAATTATAGCATCAAGAATTCCAATAGTGATTGAAAAATGTAATAAGTTTATATTTCCTTTAGAATCTAACCTTCTGTGATTCTAATCACATGAACGGTGGATTTTACTCAGACTTGTGCTGTCCAAAACAATAGCCATTGGCCACATATGGATTTTTAACTTTAAATAAATTAAAATTAAATAATATTAAAAATCAGTTTCTGGGGACTTCCCTGGTGGCACAGTGGTTAAGAGTCTGCCTCCCAGTGCAGGGGACACGAGTTCAATCCCTTGTCCGGGAAGATCCCACATGCCACGGAGCAACTAAGCCCGTGCGCCACAACTACTGAGCCTGTGCTCTAGAGCTTGCGTGCCACACTACTGAAGCCCATGCGCCTAGAGCCCGTGCTCCACAGCAAAAGAAGCCACTGCAGTGAGAAGCCCATGCACCACAACAAAGAGTAGCCCCCACTTGCTGCAATTAGAGAAAGCCGGTACGCAGCAATGAAGACCCAACGCAGCCAAAAAAAAAAAATTAGTTTCTGGTCATACTAGCCATTTACTGGCATATGTGGCTACTGGCTACTGAATTGGAAAGTGCAGATATAGAACAGTTCCATCATCAAAGAAATTTCTATTGCACACCCTGACTTGTAGCTGTGATTCTCAACCTTCAGTATGCTCCAGAATCACCTGAAAGGCTTCTAAAACAGTGTGCTAAGACTAAGGTGAGGTCTGTGAATTTGCATTTCTATTAAGTTCCAAGTTAAGACTGAAGTTACTCCTCTGGGAACCACAATTTAAGAGCCATTAATTTAGAGTTATTGATCCATTTGCATAAACTTACAGAAAAAAAAGTAACTCAATCCTAAGGAATAGACAAATCTTGCATCTAAGCATGTATTTTATAATAAAAGTCCTGATAGCAAAGAAGATAATTGTTCCCAGTTAAAAGTATTTTGCTGCTACCTGCAGGTAAAAATAGATATAAACTATTATAATAATTTCAGTCTTTTAGACAAACTGAATACTATGGTCAGGAAAATGTGTTCAAAAAATAAAAATCAGTGTGTAGAAAATAGTTGTATTCCTTGTCAAGAATTTCCTGTGATAAGAGAATGGCAGAGTAATAATAAACAATGATATTTAATTATAATCTATTTTCTATCTAATAGAAGAGATAATTACCTAAAATGATATTTATTCAAATACAATATAGTTTCTGTTTTAGGAACAGAAACCATAATAGATAGTAATATTCCTTTTCATTTTAATTATGTTCTGCTTATTGTTAAAACTAATTTACCTTTAATTAGGAGTCAGACGTGCTACCGTTGCGCCACGAGGTCCTGCGGGTAATTTGCAGTTAATCAAATAAAAATTTGAAAAACAGAAATTAAAAGTACTCTATAAAAAATATTTAATAAAAATGGTAGATATCCGTGGCTTAATAGTGTCTTTTTGAAGGAAAGCCTGGAAATATTACTCTGAATTTGAACTAAGTATGACATATATGTACCAGCTGCGTGTATGATTTTATTTAAGGATAACCCTAGAAATTATAATATGTATATCTATAAAATTTTAAAGTTTTTTTTAACTTTTTTCTTTCAGACAGTTTAAACCATGTGAGAAAGATAATGTAAGAGTGAAATTCCTCATGACATATTTTCAACATATTCCCTATTGCCTAGCTTAAAGCTTTCATTGATGTGTGAGCCTCTTCATCTATCTTGATTAAAAACAATCAACCCAACCATTCAGTTTCTTCCCCTCAGCTTTGAGTTGGCTAAACAGTATAGGTAAAGTATTAGATAACATGCTAATTGATAGGATCTCACCCAAAAAGCCCTACATATTATTGCCTTCAATCCCCACTGCCCCCCAGTATTTGGTTTTACTAGGTTTGTAGGTAACTCAAAACTACTCTGTTACATCTAAGGTTCCTTACTTTTCTGACTTTCTTTTCACTTTCAATAATAAACTTGTTTTGCAGAAAAATGTAAAAACATCAGGTGTGATTCCCTCGATTTATTGCAATACCAATTACAAATTACTTATACCTGCACACACTCATGATTTCATTCTTTCTTCTCAGGATGGAAGAAAGAGTCGCCTCCAACTCTCATGACCAAACTCTTCAGTCATATCACAGGTTTGCTCTCATCTCTTCTCTTCAAGTATATTATCTTCCCATTCAGATTCAGTCTCTCTCCCTCTCTCTCTCTCTCTCTCTATCTCCACACATATATCTTTTCAATGAATATTTAAACCTCTGAAATCTCTTCCACTACAAAAAGAAACCAACAAAACTAGATTGACCACACATCTTTCAACTTAACTGTAGTGTCAGGATTCTTACCAAAAAATTCTAAACCTGCTATCATTAACTCCTTACTATTCTATGATGTACTAGTGAAGATTTAGCAACTGGTTCTTTGAGTTTCAATTGAAGTGTTGGTTGCTATTACTGTCTATGTTGATGAGTAAAACAAAAAATAATACCAGTCTATGTTGGAAATTCACTCACTTGTCAATGATGCAAGTGACTACTCTGTTGAATCAGAAGTGTTCGAATACGGGATTACTATTTTCTCAATTTTTTTTTTTTGTTATTTACCAAGTAACTGCAGACAAAACATATTTAAGTGTGTTATCTCAATCACACTCTTTAGTCTAGAGATTTAACAAAACCATAAGCAAAGTCCTGATTAGTATTGTTTGCTAATGTATGTGGGGTAGATATGCTTATCATGGTCAGTTTCCAGTTACCATTATGATGTCCCTAAGTGCAAAGTTGGAAAGAGATGTGCAGCAACACATCACTAGTATTATGTAGTATTTCCACCACGTAGATACAATAGAGGCAAATAACTCAAGAGCATGAACAGTAGGAAAATGCAGTAAAACAATTAGGAAGCAATGAGTTTTATGTGTATATTAAATATATTTGTTAAGCTTGTATGACTTAGTTGTTAGTACAAACTGTGTATAGCAGTTAACTCTCAAAATTCTTAAAAATGTAACAAAAATGTAACTTTGGCTCTTGTGAGCTGGTACAAACTGGCTCCAGCCTGCCATTGTGATGATCCCAAGAGTTCTGCAAACTACATTCTTTCCACATGTGGGAACTTTGAGGGAGCCAAATAAATAATAAATATCTTTTTCTACATGACTTCTGAACAAACTGGGAAGTGGAAAATATATTTATGGGAGCCAAAAGTAAACCATTTTGATGGCAATAACTAAATTGGAGAATATGGCTTCAGGTTTGATGGCTAATACTGAGCATCAACATTAGGAAGACTTCCCACAGTTATGAGTTGAATCATCCTCCTAAAAGATGTTGAAGTCCTAACCCCCAGTACCTGTGAATGTGACTTTATATGGAAATAGAATCTTTGTATATGATCAAGTGAAGATAAGGACGTTAGAGTAGACCCTAGTCCTGTATGAGTGGTATCCTTATAAAAGGGGAAATTTGGACACAGAGATAGACAAGTACAGAGGCAAGACTATGTGAAGTCTCCAGTAGATGGGAGAACACCATCTACCAGCCAAGGAAAACCTGAGATTACCAGAAGCTGGGAAAGAGGCATGGGACAAATTCTATCTCAGAGCCCTCAGCAGGAACCAACTCTGCTTACATCTTGATTTCAACTTCTAACTTCCAGAATTATAAGGCAATAAATTTCTGTTGCCACTCAGTTTGTGGATCTTCTTTACAGCAGTCCCAGTAAACTAATGCACCCATCCCATCATGGTGTCATTTGATAAGGGTAGGACTCTCCCTCTTGAGGAGGAAGCACCACTACATAAGAGCACTGGAAAGTCATATGAAAGTCACTCATTCTCAAAGTGAAGAAGGGCATAGCTAAGCTAAAGCTCAGTTACTCATTCCAAATGTATTAATCAAATAAGTCACTGTATAGTCTTATGCAGAGTGAATAAAGGTGTGAAAGACAATAAGTGTGCTTAGGAAAAAACAATTATTATCACATAAACTATGAATGCTTCTTTAACACCCAAAAATCCATGAGAAATGCTCTTGCATAGATAAAAAAAAAAAAACTTCTATAGACACATTTTTTTTAGTTAATTTTTATTGGAGTATAGTTGATTTACAATGTGTTAGTTTCTACTGTACAACAAAGTGAATCAGTTATACATATACATATATCCATTCTTTTTTAGATTCTTTTCCCATATAGGCCATTACAGAGTATCGAGTAGAGTTCCCTGTGCTATACAGAAGGTTATTAGTTATCTATTTTATATATAGTAGTGTGTATATGTCAATCCCAGTCTCCCAATGTATCCCTCCCCCCCCTTCCCCCTTGGTAACCATAAGTTTGTTTTCTACATCTGTGACTCTATTTCTGTTTTGTAAATAATTACATTTGTACCTATAGACACATTTTGACCCAATGTTACCTGAGTGTCCACAACCTTGGGCACTTTTAAATATCTCCGCTCATAATTTATTTTTCAGATATTTCATAATACCAATTTTCTTTCTTCTCTCATTTTGCAATTGGTCTCTTATAAGGACATCTCTCTTTAGCTATCCTGTTACCCATGATGCTCCCTTCATTTATATATCTCCAATATGCTCTCTGGATGACCTTGTTTGTTCCCTTGTGTTCAGTTAGCAAACAAAATGGACATAATTCTCTGTACCTGAGGTCCAGATGATTTTAATGAGCTCATAAGCATGATGTTGCTGACATTTGATCCTTTCTCCTGGTATATACAGAGGAAATATCAACTTTAACAGTATCTACAGCAGACATTATCAACAGTATATATCTCCAACTCTATATTTTCAAAATTGAATGATCAAATTTCTCCCTAATATTTTCCTATTCTCTGTTCCCTAACTTATTTTAGGGTACCATCGTCTATGTATGGAGGACTCAAATCTAAGGATCATTCTCTCTCCCCTCTTCCTAAATCGACCATCAAGCAAAAATTGCCAACAGACCTTAATAATTCCCCTAATAGACTCTTCACTGGTTCTTTCTCCCAGTCTGCTTCCCTTCATTCAAATTTCTATACTGGAAAACAGAATCTTCATGAAACAAAAATTTTATCATGCTATTCCCCTGCTTAAACATCTTTAAAGGCTCCTTATGGACCTCAAAGAAAAGTCTAAATTTCTAAGAATCTTGTTTAAATTGTTGTTTATGCCTAGATCTCATTTTGTCATATATATATTGATGCATTTGTATTGAGATTTACTATAAATTATCTTCCCTTTGGGCCTGTACACTGGCTAGCCTCTGCTCCCCAACTTTCCTCTGTAAATTATTTTCTTTTTTTACATTTGACCTTTTATCAGGAAATAATAGTTGGAGACAGAATCAGCAACTCAAAGAACCCCTGTACTCAGACATTCACATCTAAGTTAGGCAAATGGGGGGCTAGGCCCTCAAATCTGATGCTAATAGCCTTCAACCCAAAGAATTAAGGTCACACTTTACATTTTTAACAATTTCAACTTTTCTTTTTTTCCAACTCTATTGAGGTATAATTGACATATTGTGTAACTTTAAGGTGTACACCTGTTGACATACTTACATAATACAATATGATTACCACCCTAGTGTTACTAACACCTCTATCATGTCGTAACATTACCATCTCATTTTTGTGGTGAGAACATTTAAAATCTACTCTTATAGCCACTTTAAAGTATATAGTATTGCTAGCTATAATCACAATGCTTTACATTAGATTCCCAGAAATTTTTTATCTTCTAACTAGAAGTTTACACCCTTTCACCAACGTCTCCCATTTCCCCCACCTACCAGCTCCTGGTAACCAGCATTATACTCTGTTTCTATGAATTCAACTTTTTAGATTCCACATGAAAGTGGTATATATCATACAATATTTGTCCTTCAGTGCCTGCACTGTTCAGTGCAGTCAAAGCTGAAAAAGAAGTTGGAGAGCTGGGTTGATCTAAGGTTAACTTTTTAATCAAGGTAGATGAAGGGACTCGCATATCATTGAGAACACTAAGGAGGCAGTGCTCAAAGGGCAAGGTCCTACTGTCCAGCCTGAGGAGGAAATAAACTGACAACAGGAGATGACTAATGACTGGAAGAAAGGTGAGGGCCAGCCATAGGGCACAGAAGAAAGTGAAAAAGTATTTGTTGGAGAAATGACAAAGTGAATAAAAATAAAATATTTTATTAATTATATTCTTGATGTTACCTATCTTTCTAATCTTTGTATCTTGGTTTTTCCTCTTAATTTCCTTAGCTTTTCTTACAACTCTCTTTGAGCTAAAGAATAAAGATATTACAGATTTACTCCTGTTATTGGCAAATGTAAAATTAAATCACAAGAATTATATTTCAGTTGAAAACATAATATTGCAAGGCACACAATATCCTTGAATACTTTCTTCCTGTTAAGGCTAATTATCAGTGAGATAAGGAAATGGTAAAATAACTTTCTTTTAGCTATTGGAGTTTGGGGGAATCATTTATTGGAGTTTGCCTTTTCAGATGAGATAATTGACTGTACATATTGATATTGTGTCTATTTTCTGATTTATATTTTAATGAAATGTTCAAGTTATGAAATGCTTTTATCTCCATTTAGGATACTTTATACACTGACAATGGCTATGGAAGGATGAAATCAATAAGATCAGAATTATATTCTCTTATTGATTATGTTCTCAGATTATAATTCAATATTCAAATTAATGTATACAAAAATGCTTATATTTTATCAACATATTATTGCTAGTATCTCTAATTGTCATTTTTAAAAGTAAAGGTAGAAGCTTCATAATATGCAGTATACACATATAATGTTTAATATGTTAGGTATCTGTTTAAGAGAACATGTGTATTGCATCTTCTAAAACAATTATGAGAATTTGTATAATCCAGAAGATGGTGCTGTTTACATTTCTACTGCATTTTGGAACTGCAGAGAAATAATTTATTTCCAATTCAGCCATTGATGGGTTGTAAATTATTGAGCATTCCTTCACAATAGGAACAGTTAATGTAGCTTTGCTCTTGAGGGTTTTACATTTACAAATAATTTGCGTAACATTTCCACACGAGATATTAGAAAATGTACTACTTCACAAGCAGTCTCACGTTAATGGAACCTGATCAGTTGCAGCTCTCCCAGTTATCTTCTGCTAGGAGTACATTCAAATGTGAAAATATGTATTAGATAAAAGACCTATTTAATTTTCTGGTTACTTGTATGGCTATTAAATAGCAACATGTAGACCATTAACGTGGTGATGATCCTTATTTAATGGAATATGAATTTATTCTTCTAAGTAGTGAACAGCTTTATAGTAAGTTTTTGTGACATGTTACTTATGTACTACCCAGATACAAAACTTTAGCCAGTTAACATAGATAAATGAGATACGAGATATTTACAATACATTGGAACTATTCCACTTCATCGGAAGTTTGGTAATGGATCTTGCAAGCAGCCTTATCACTGCTTGTAGTGCTTTGGGAAATAGATAGGAAGGTTCACCACAGGCATCTATCAAGACTGACACTTGCAATACCTAATTATGATTAATTACTTACATTGTCCCTTATTGCTACTTGATTTTTTAAAACATATTATTATATTTTGTGAAAAGTAAAAGGTATACCTGGGAAAACCAGTACAAAGACTTCAAAGGTTGTACTTCAAAGATATGAGAATCATTCTGAGTGTTTTTTGTTTCTCTTTGTTTTGTAGCTGTTGTTCTTTGTTATTTTTAGGGTAGCTTTTTCTGGTTTCCCCTCAGAGCTGCTGAATCAGACTTTTAGAGTTGGGCCTTGAGAACCTGGATCATTTATAAGCTTCGCAAACAACTGATACATAGCAAAGTTTGCAGACTCTGCAAAATCTGAAGCTGGAGAGGAGTTGTACAGTGGGAGGAGAATGAAAAAGATGAGTTCTCAATAAACACAGGGCAACATAATGAAGTAAACAAGCAACATTATTAAATAAAACAAGAAAGTACATAGAAGATTTATGGATATGATCCCTTAGAACTTAGATAATACAGGCTTTTAGTGGGACGTGCCCTCTTACTAAATGACTTTGTTATTTTTCTTTTTCCTGTGCCACAATAAGCTTAATGCAACAATTAGTTCTTATTTCATTTTCTTGGATCACCTTCCCAAAAGTAGTTCTAAGATTTAAATTGCCTAGAGCAAAAATCTGAGGAGTATAGTTGAAGCTGGTGTTCCTGATGATTGTAATTTAGGTAAATAGTCAGTGCTTCTGGAAATATAATTGGTTTTTTTGTTGTTGTCTTTGACAAGGTCTTTGCTGAACTAATTTGCAGGTGCTATGCCTTTTCTAAAATTTTTAAATTAAAAGTTTTTGGAGATTTTATATACTACTTTTGAATGTGGAATATTTTTTAAAAACTGTTCTTGGGAAGCAGCCGCATAGCACAGGGAGATCAGCTCGGTGCTTTGTGACCGCCTGGGGGGGTGGGATGGGGAGGGTGGGAAGGAGGGAGATGCGGGAGGGAGGAGATATGGGAATGTGTGTATATGTGTAGCTGATTCACTTTGTTGTAAAGCAGAAACTAACACACCATTGTAAAGCAATTATACTTCAATAAAGATGTTTAAAAAAAAAAAACTGTTCTTTTGAGCAGGATGATATTCTGTCTCTAGTGGTCAAAAAATATTTGCAGAAAGGAAATAGTTTGAAAGAACGTTCTTGATCCTATCAACTTTTTCCTTGTGCAGGTTATGCTTTTCTTTATTGAGTGTATGCTTTTTCATATTACCAAATGCTCGTACCATTTTAAACAAACCAACGGACATTTTTCTAGAAATTTCTGTCACATGGGCATGTTGCCAAAGTAGCTGTATTAAATAATTCAGTTTCTACTGAACTATTTTGTGATGCAATCCCGTAGAGAATGGACTTGAGGACACGGGGAGGGGGAAGGGTAAGCTGGGACGAAGTGAGAGAGTGACATAGACTTATATATACTACCAAATGTAAAATAAATAGATAGCTAGTGGGAAGCAGCCGCATAGCACAGGGAGATCAGCTCGGTGCTTTGTGACCACTTAGAGGGGTGGGATAGGGAGGGTGGGAGGGAGACGCAAGAGGGAAGGGATATGGGGATATATGTATATGTATAGCTGATTCGCTTTGTTATAAAGCAGAAACTAACACACCATTGTAAAGCAATTATACTCTAATAAAGATGTTTAAAAAAGTAAAAAATAAATAAAATAAATAAAAGCGTTCGCTTACTAAATAATAATCCTATTCTTACTTTGGATAGTTTTCACGGAAGTGGTGCTTCAGTATGTATCCTCGTAGCTATCGAATGTAATATTGAGACAAGTGACACAGATAGAAAATATAATTCTTGGAATTTATGAACTGAATCTATACTCACAAAGTAGTATGAAAAACACTATTATATGTAAGAAATCAAATTAGATTTTGACTGTACTTTTTAAAAATTTTTTTATTGAAGTATAGTTGATTTACAAAGTTGTGTTAATTTCTACCATACAGCAGAGTGATTCAGTTATACATATGTATACCTTCTTTCTTTTAATATTCTTTTCCATTATGGTTTATCATAGGATATTGAATATAGTTCTCCATGCTATACAGTAGGACCTTGTTTATCCATTCTATATATAATAGCTTATATCTGCTCACCCCAACCTCCCACTCCAACCCTCCCCCCACCCCCTCCCCCTTGGCAACCACAAGTCTTTTCTCTATGTTCGTGAGTTTGTTTCTGTTTCATAGATAGACATTTGTGTCGTATTTTAGATTCCACGTAATAGCGATATCATATGGTATTTGTCTTTCTATTTCCGACTTACTTCAGTTAGTATGATCATCTCCAGGTCCATCCATGTTGCTGCAAATGGCATTATTTCATTCTTTTTTATGGCTTTTTTATGGTATTCCATCGTATATATGCTCTACATCTTCTTTATCCATTCATCTGTTGATGGACATTTAGGTTGTTTCCCTGTCGTGGCTATTGTGAATAGTGCTACAATGAACATAGGGATGCATGTATCTTTTTGAATTAGGGTTTTGTCTGGATTTGACTTTATTCTTAAATGTTATTTGCAAACTTATATGGACTTGCTCTGGCAAAAAGTGTGATTTAATGTACTGCATCATATATTATGATTAATCACTACACACTACACAGTATTTAATTTTTCTTTTTTAATGTGACTTTATGGGAGGAGTGAAGAATCATGTAATTAATGCCTCATCTCTGATATCCTGATATTTTAACATGTGAATTGATTTCATGCATACATTGTATAACTTAGCATTTATTTTCTATCTGTAAATTTTCACTTCCTATTTTATATTTCCTCTATCTTTACTATGATATGACTACATTAAATGCATATTTTTCTCTTAGTTTTTAAGCATTAATAATTTAAAATGAAATGTTTGAAAAATGTAATGGTAATGATAAACACAGTAGGCCTCTTGGTACTATTTGTGTGTGTGTGTGTGTGTGTGTGTCTGTCTGTCTGTCTATCCATATATGGGCAGGACCTTCTATCCTACTCTCCCACAAAATGTCTTTTAAATAAACATTGCACTGCCTTCATGTTTTTTATTTGTTTAGGCTTCTGGATAAAGCTTTGTTTGAAGAGATAGTTTCAAGGCTATAAAAAAAGAGAAAACTCTTGCTCTAAGATATTAATACAAATGGAACGTCACAAGTGCATTCAAGTGTTTCTTATTCAACATTGTAAAAAATTATTTCTGAACACTGGCCTGCTTTTCTTTTTTATTGTATGCCTTATCTTTCCTTTTCAATTATTCATAGTCTCCTAAGGACCACTTTCAGTATAAAATAGTATCTATGGGAGACAAAAACAGCAAGAAATGTACTTCTGAATGGATTACAGGGAAAAGATCTATTTAGAAATTTAAATGTATGTTGTCAACATTGAAGACGATATATGCACCTGCTCAATAACTGTTTTACCCAACAGTTTTCTGGTTATAGCCTATTTTAACCTTCTGATTTTCTTTCTGGGAAGTGTGTATTTCTGTGTGTTTTTTTCCATTTTATTTCCTTTTATGTTATATAATTTGATGTGAATTGAAGGGCTTTGTTTCTGAGTATATTTGGTTTTTTGTATTATATTTAGCAATACTCTGAAATGATTTAAAATACGTGTAGCCCATATTTATTTTTTGACCATCCATTGAAAAAATGTGTTACTACCCTGCTCTTTCTTTCTAATCCATAAAAATATTTTTAGTGTTTGTAGCTCTTTACCCAGCTATTCTTAAAATATAATTCTGCCCTTATTTATACGTTCATAGTCTACTTTTTCAAAGTTTTAAGTTGTATTTTTATTTGTAAATAATTTCAAACATACAAAGAAATATAGAAAATAGTGTAACAGAAACTTATTTACACTCAAAGTATAGTTTAGACATACACCAAATTGATTTTATTTACAGATAACACTCATATAGGAAAGGAAACATTCCCGCATTGCAATATTCAAATGTTATAGATAACTATCTTTTAATAAAATGTCGTTATTTTTAAAATTTATTATGGAATCAAATCTCTCCTCAAATCAAAATTTAAATTAAAAGAAAAGTTTATGAAAAATCCCACAGAGAACATCATATACACAGGCTCTCTACTGTAAGTTTGCCTTCACCAAGTAAAGCCTCTATTCAAGTATCTAGCTAATACAAAAGTACAAAATGTTTTGTTTGTCTGCTTGTTTTGTTTTTCCTAAAGCCTTATAAGTCAGTGATTTTTTGCATATCTATGAAGCAGTCCTAAATAATCCAAAATGTGTATGGCTTGAACTAAAAATAACTTTATAGTTTGTGTAGTTCAAACACCTTATTTTAATAGAAGAATCTGAATCTCAGTGAACTTAATTCTTCAACCCCAAGGTGAGACCTTTATTCATAATGTAAGTAAGGTGACTGCACACAATTACACCATTTCTGAGGATGTATCTTCTCTCAAAATAATAGAACAGTTTAGAGAACCACAATGTAAGGATATTGGCGACTGATCATCAGTCTAGTATGTGTTGTGGATTTCCTGAGAACTAATCAGGAAAACCTAAATATAAATTATAGGTCACTGGGATGTTTTTGAAGTATATCATCCAGTGATGGATGGATCAATGCTGACACTGGCCCTGAAAGATTTCCTTTTATTCTGGAAAGACAAAACCTTCAAATCGAAAGGAAAGGGTTATGTGACCTTTTGCAGGCATCTTGATGCATCTCTTGAAATACACAGTACCTGAAGAGAGGTAGAAGGAAAAATTGGAAAACTTTCCAAGGAACAAGATATTGGTGAAACAGAAACTAAAATTGGGAAGTATGTAAAAAGGCACGGATTTCTCTCATAAATATTGATCCCGCAGACAGAGTACAGCTATTAAGAACACTGGAATTCCAACCCCAGCTAGAATTAAATCCCAGGTATGCAACTGCCTATCTTTGGAATCATTTGCAAACTGTTTGGTCTGGGTGATTCAGCACTTTAAAAATAGGCTCCCACCTAAATTTGTTATGGATATTCAATGGGTTAAAAATATAGAGTTTGGGTAATAATCGGCTTTTGGAAGTTACTTAACAGTTTAAATATTATCCAAATACAATATTTTGGAGAAGAGATCACAGTCTCTCTTTTATATCCATGACTCCACTGTTTTGCTATGATCTTGTCAAGATGCAGGCTTAGCATGTTCACATCACCGGGAACTTTAAAAAGAAAATAAGATCCTAAAGCATAAAAGGTAGGACATGGGGGCTTCTTAATAGGATGCTTCGCTGCCTTCTGCTTTTCTTGCATCATGTGGCAAAAACCAGTGTACTTCCAAGCACCAGGAAAGCTCCACATTACTCCTACCTCACTGGCCATGACTGATGTGCCTGATTTTTTAACATTCAGATAGAAATCACTTTCCCTTTAACCCCATCTATTCATGTTCAAAGTTCTTATTCCTTACCTCAGAAGCGTATCTCTTCTCACAGGAAGAGGGCTGAATCATCTATCAATTTAAAAACTATTTTTGCCCACAGGATTGTTATCTAGCTTTTGGCCCTGGGTAGGACCATTACAATGTATTAAATCCATTCCGGGAAATATTGAATGATCTAGATTTCAGGCCAAGGAGCTCTCTGGATATTGGCCATATGTCAATGCTTTCTTTGTCTACAAAGAGACAGGATTGATATACTGTCACTAGTAGTTCTGAGGTTTAGAACTGAGGGTGACCACACCTTCTCTGGGAAAAATAGATACATGTGAGAACAAGGAAAGGAAAGCGGTGCACGCAGTGTTCAGGAGATCCACATGATACTTCTCTTTCTCTGAAACAGAAATGCTTTTTACATTTTAATATTTTGACAGCAAAGTAAAAGTCTTCCTCTCAGTGTTTAGTAGGGTAAGAAAATGTATAAATGGATATTGGCATTATTGATCATTACCGTTTCCAGAAAAAGATATAAAATGAGGTCAACATATTTTCCTCTTTGAAAAATTCTTCCTATTTTCTGAAAGAACTTGGTTGTAAAGAAAAATAATTTTGCATATTCTCTACCTGCCCCACAACTGCTGAGGTAAAGGAATAAAAGAAGAAAGACAGAAATGAGAAGAGGGAGAAGGGAGAAAGATATGAAAGAAGGAAGGAAGAAAGAAATAGGATGAAAAAAATCTAAAAATCTCATTAGCAGAGTACAGAAACAAGTTTAAAACATGAAAGATTATTTTAAATAAAGATGAAAGGGACACTAGAAAAGGTTTGTTACCAGTCTCTTTTTTGGTGTCCTAAAATTTACCTCATTGCCCTTTTTGTAATAAACATTCAACCTAGTACAAAGAACAGAGTTAATTCCCTTTATGAAATATGCTAAAATCAATAGCAAATAATATGAGATAGAGAAATACATGCCCAGCCAGTTCAACGACCAAAAAAAAAAAAAAAAACCAAATAGATGTTGACTTGGAAAAGTTTCCATTATAGAAACAAAGCAGACATTACTAGTCTGCTAATATTGGTACAACCTCATTTATTTGTCAATAACCCACAGCTAATCTGCAAACACCATACCTTTACTGGAACTTGACAAATTGGGCATTTGAAGCAGAAAACAGAGGCAAATAACTCTTAGCTTGTCTGATTACACAATTAAAGTAGCAAATTCATTTACTCTTCTCAGAAAGAAGAGCTGTTTCATAATGTAGTGAGTCAGAGAATTTCCAGAAGCCCCAGTTTTTAATGTCCTCTTGCCAGTTATCTCTTAAATAGGGGCTTCTTCTTTCCCCAGGATCTTCTAATAACACCTTCAGGGCAGGTTTTCATTGTTTTTGCTTTTGTTGCTTCTTATTATTTTTTAACTTCCTCTGTAAGGGTGGCAGCTCACCAGTAAGCCAATATAAAGTATTGTCTCCCATCACACACACACACACACACACACACACACATGCACACATCCTTGACCTCACTATTCTGGCTATCTACCACTTCCTTCATCTGCTTCCCTTTAAAACAAAAATGTCACAAGAGATGTCATTACTCAATGTATTTACTTTCATTCTCTGTTGAACACTGAAATTAGCCCTTAACTGCCACACAAGACTGAACGTTTTATTACAAATTTTTTAATCAATTATTATCAATAACTTCAATGTACCACATATAAATGTCAATTCTCAATATTCATCTCCCTCGACCTATCTGAATTTGGTGGAGATGCCAACTCATCCTTACAATACTTATTTTTCCTGGATCTGAAATAACACTCTCTTTTGGTTCTCCTAATACCTTTTAGGTGTTCCCTCTCACATACCTCTGTTAATTTCTCTTCTGTTACCAATTTCTTGATTTTGGAGTACTCCAGGAGTCAGTTCTTACAATTCTTGTTTCTATCTATACTCATCTTCAAATGTGCCTTCTTCAGTCTCATGGCTTTAAATATAATTGTATAACTTTTCAACAAATTACCCCAAAATGGGTGGCTTAAAGCAATATAAATGTATTCTCTCACAGTTCTGAAGGCCAGAGGTCTGAAATTAGGATGTTCGCATGGTTGTACTTCATCTCTTCTAGCTTCTGGCGGTTGTCACCATTCTGTGACTTATGGCTGCAGGACTCCACTCCCTGCCTCTGGAGTCATTTCACCTCTCTCTTTGCATGTCTGTTCTCTGTGTGTCTCTTATAGGGACAATTGTCATTAGATTTTTGGCCCATTTTGATAATCAATGATAATCTCTTTATCATGAGATTTTTAACTTAAGTCTGTCTGTAAAGACTTTTTTTTTCCAAATAAGTTATTATTCACAGGTTCCAGTGGATATCTTTTGCAGGATCATATTTTAGCCTAACTCAATGATATGTAGACTAATAACTCCAACATATAGTTCTCCAGCCTACACATCTTCCATGACATTTAGATTTTGTTTTCTGATATTTGGCTGATATCTTCATTTGTGAGATTCATAGGTATCTCAAGATAAAAAGCAAGCAAGCAAACAAACAAACAAACAAAAAAACCCCCACTATGTAGCTTTATCAGTCAGGGAACCAGAGAAGCAAACCAGAAGATATACATTAAGAGACATACTGCAAGGAATTGGCTTATATAATTGGCTTATATAATCTAGCTAGGACAATTTCCAAATTATAGTGCAAGCTGTAGGGGCAGGCTAAAATTCCAGAACTCAAGCTGAAGCTGCTGTCCAGAAGTAGAGTTTCTTCATCAGGAAAGACTTAGCTCTGCTTTTAAGGGCTTTCAACTAATTGAATCAGGCTCACCCAAATTATCCAGGATATTGTCACTTCTTTTAAGTCAACTGATTATGGAATGTAGTCACATCTTCAAATTATCCTCACAGCAACACCTAGATTCCTGTAGTCCAGTTCAATTGATTCATCAAAGAAAGCATCACATCACCCTTCAGTCTGTTCATTATTAAATCCACTCAATCTCAAGTTTTAGAACTCTTTTTCTGTTTCTAAAAAAGGTGGTATCATGCTTGGCACTTGTCTTTCTCTCAATCCCACATCTGTCATTAGCAAATGCAAAACATATGTAGAAATGTTCAACTTCTCAGCATCCCCATCAATACCTCTCTGGTTCAGCACACCATGATTACTCTCTTGAATTGTTTCTGTGCCTTTTAAATGATCTACAAGCTCCCACAGATTCTACTACACTCAGCAGCTATTGTGCTTCTTTCCATTGGTTTTTATCTTTTGGTTTAAGAACCTCTAAGTATGTCCCATTTCACTCAAAACTAGACCTCTGACTGACCTCCTGATACTCTTATCCTCCCCAAACCAAATAAATCTGAACAATATTCTGTTAAACATTTTTCATTCCTTCATATTAATTTCTTATCTCATACTTTTTTCATATACATTTTTTCTGACACTTTACTTATAAAATTGCTGGCTTCATATGTCTCAGATCTAGAATATAATCATGATAACATCTGGGTCATACATGCTTTGGGTAAAAAAATATTAAGAGGCATTAGCTGATTTTTGACCTGAATTTTAAAACCAAACCATGATTGATTAATTTAAATTTCCCTTTGCATTTACAAGACATTTTAATATCCACAGTGACTTTAGGCATTATTGACTTTTTAATACTGCCTTCTGCATTATGTTTTGCACCTTAGACATTTTTAAGCAAGAAATTGAAAGTAGTCAATAGCTAATTTGTGTAACATTTAAACATATATATCTAAGTAGAAAATTACAATATTATAACTACTCCTTTAAAAATAAATTGAAAAATAGAACCTAAGACACATTCATCTATTCATCAAATAGTCATTGACTGTGTATAAAAATTCTGTTCATGGATAACCCTGTACACCCCTATCCATGGGTTGAGGCAGATGAAATGAATGATGTAAGTGCTGTGATAAACATCAGATACCATGTTGTGGTTAAAAATAAAAATGATAGGCGACATAAACTGTCCAATTGGGGTTGTTATTTTATGCAAAATGATCAGGGAAGACGTCTCAGACATAGTGACTTGTGATCAGGAACCTCAAGGAAGTGAAGGATTGAACCATCACGTATCTGAGGTCAGGAACAGTCAGGAGATCAGTGTGACTGGAGGGAATGTTCAGTCACAATAAGATGTACTGAGACATTTATTAAACACCCACATTGCTGTCTTTAATAAACCTTCTCTGTCTGTATATATTAGTAGGTTAATAACTCAAAAAATAGTTATGATACAGAATCAGGAACAATTTGAAATATTACATTCTATAGCAACAGAATAGCAGATTTATTATGACAGACTGCTTAGTAGAGAGTGAAATCACATTGCCACTACATTCGATGTTATAAATTCTTTTCATTATACTTTAAATGAGTACATCCAAATGATTAGAGCGACTAGTGGAGTAAATTGATAAATGAGGGAATTTCTCCACAATCATCAAAGTTCCTCCTTATGCTCCAGTACTTAGAGGTCTCTAAGCAGTGTACACTCTTTTGTAATCATAACTTAATTGACTCTGTTGAAGGTTCACTTTGGTTTTCAAAAATACTAAGATTGAACGAAAGAAATATTACTCACATCCTTCCAGTATATGAGGTACTCCTTGAAAATATATAAATACATTTACAAGTTGTTTTCAAATATTTGAGTTAAGAGGGCATCATTAAAAATAATTGCATAAGTGCAGAAATGTTATCTTTATGCCTGAGAGAATTAAGCTACCTCTTAAACCATTAACCTTCCTGATGGGAAGTGACTCATAACCAGAAAAAAAAAAAAACAAACTCTGACTGAAATAAAGTACCTTATAAAGAGATTTTAAATTAATGGAATCTACACTCCATTTTTTTGTTTGTTTCTTGCACATTATCCTTAAGGATAAATATAAGATATTGAGAGTCTATTACTACTAGTAATGACAAGAACTATAGTATCAATTATTATGATGTTCATTATTAGTGCATATACCAGATATGATGGTAAGCAATACATACATATGCCTGTGTGTGTACACATGTTAAAAACATGTTTAATTCTCACAGTAAGAATTGAATGAGGCCCTATACTATCTTTATATTAAGATAAGAAAAATGGTTCAATACTGTGATTTGCCCAAGATCATAACTTTAATAATTGGCAGCTCTCTAGCTGGATCAACTTTATCTGACTCAAAAATGCTTCTTCTGAGCACTGTCTAAAATGTATTGCATGAAAATTGGAAAGACATTTCTGAATATCTTCTTTCTTTTTCTAAGGTCAAACACTTAACTGGTGACCTACCTGAGAATGTAAACTATCTATTTTTAAAAAGAACAAATGATTAAACTTTTATAAACTGCAGTGAAGGAGCTTGCTCCTAATGACTTATCTATGAGGGACATTGGGCTAAAGATACTTAGGAAGGGCAAATAGTGTTTCTCAAAACTTGAAGATTTTCTCAAGATTTCTCTCTGAAGAAGCTGTTCTAAAATTGCTTATGCAAGTGAGCTGAGTTAGTAAAATGGATTATCATGTGCACCACACAAGGATACATAAATACTAGGTTTATTATAGTTGCCAATAAATAATTGTATTTTAAAAATCTTACCTGACTCTAAAATGTACTGAATCATTTACTTATAAACATTTAGTCTATTGAGCAGCCTATAAGAAATCCTTGGTCTAGATACAGAGGTTACATGTGAAAAATAATCTGTGAAATATTAAAATATGTAGACTGCTTTCTGAAGATTTGGATTATAATCATAGCCTTTTTCTTTTCCATGCTTTGTCTGTTGCTTATCAAAGGAATATCTTCTTAGCTGGATACCTAAGCAAGAAGAAATTTATGCTACTTTTGAACCACTAGGGAAAATATGAAACTTTAAGCTCTCAGAGACAATAGCATTCATTGGAACTTGGCACATTTGACATCTATGATTGGAACTTTGAATATATAAGAATTTAAATTACAGGGAATAACAATAACAGTCTATAGTCTAATTATTAAACATTGAAATTAGCAAATTTTTCTGAAAATCTTTTTACTTGTACTTGATAAATTATATAAAATGTAGTCTTAAAAATAATTTGAGAAAAAATTATATCTTATACTAACTCCTTATGAATGTAAGTATACTTTCTTGATATGATGAGGAAAAAACCCTTTGGATTTTAATTTTTTAGAAGAATCTTGTTCTCATTGGTTTTGTTTTGGAAGAGGATCTCCACTAGTTTAAAAGGGACAATATAAATAGCAAAATAATAATTTCAGTGGGTTGATAAGCATGAAAATAAAAATTCATAACTTCATGATGATATAAAAAATATTTGAAGGCTACTAGGGGACCATTTTCTGCAAATAGATAAGTATGAATAAGAGAAATAATTAGGTATGTATCCTGTCTTTCCTCTACTGACAGTATCTAAGGGAACAAAACATTCGATAATGGATAGTTGCTTTATATTTAAAAGAAGAATCATGAATTATAAATTTAGGCAAATTGATTAGAAAGGTAATATTTTACAACCCTTGATAAAAATTAATGGAACTAGGCAATGGTCATCGACATTTGCCATATCATTTGGTGAAAGGTTGAGCTGAACATTTTAATGAATAGATTGGACAAACATCACCAGAACTCCATACTCTGGGGTATGTTTCAGATAAACCTTTGGATTTAAAATCTTAATGATCAAACACTCTTTTCTCCAGAAATTACCAAAATAAGAGAAAAATAAGAAAAAAATCTAACATCACTATTTAACAAACTAGGAAATATCTAAAACCAGGGGTCCAATATGTTATGAATGAATGAGCAAATAAATAAATAAATCCCAAATGAACTAATAGTAAAGCATGAGGAGGAGTGTTTCATTTTTATACCCAGCGGCAAGCATGGTTGCCCTCCCAGGAATTTATTTGGATGTCAAGAGAGATGACACAACCCACTCACCCATGAATATGAATAAAGTATATTTAGTACTCACAACAAACTGGAAACTCCCCGTAGGTGAAGGGCTCATGCAGGGGGCAGATTAAAAAGGAGAACAAGAGGCACCTGGCTGGGGGAGTTCCCACAAACTGTCTGGAGTTTGCAATTAGTTGAAATCTCCACAGATGTGCAAAAGCAAAGGACATGTGTAGGGCTTCTTTCCTGTATTGCCCAGACGTGGAACATGCAGGGGATTTGAAAGCTATTCATGGTAAAATATCAAAAATAGAGTAAGCCTCTTAATTATAAGGAAATTCCCTAGAATACCTCTTAATACTCTCATGGCTTATGACTAAAGTCAAGAGAAAAGTACAACAACCCAACAATCAAGGCAAGACAAATAATAATGGCCTTTAGGAATGAATGTTTCAGTAATCTTACCAGGCAATGAATCACAGCCAACTGAGGAACTTGCTAAGTGTATAAGAACTATGAAAGGAATAGGATGGACATTAGTTATAAATGTGAATTATGTAACCAGTTCTAGAAACCAAGACTATAACAGTTATAAACACTTTCTAAAATTTTGATTTGAATGTATGTGTGTGTTCTTTCCCTCTCCTTCATCATGTTATATAATATGCTTAGTAGTTAACTTTGTATCACGATATTTATATTACAGGAAATCAAAATGAATCAGCTGGTACCAAAGAAAATCACCCAAAGATTAAAAGAGATTTGTATGCTCCTTTGGGAACAAAAAAGAATAGTTTATAATTTTTGGTTGTATATGGGATTTGTGTATCATGTTAGGTGAAAGCATGACATTGTTATTGTCCTTATTTGGATGTTAAGTATAGTTTGAGATGGGTGCTGTTGGCAAGGGGTGGGATATAGTATCTTTGCAATATGTTTGCTTGCAAGGCTGGGCTAGGTTTCCCAGAATTCTCATCCATGTATGTTTCTGGTTAGAGTGGGCTACCATGAAAAAATTGCTTTGTGAGATTTGGAGTGTGGAAGTGAAACAGCAGACTTTTTTGTAGCACATAAGCATGTTGTCATTTGTCTGCTGGCTCACCTCACTGGCTTGAAGCAGTGGCCAGGGCTGCAACTATGCATTCTCCCCAGTATACACCTTCAATTTCTCCAAATCTTCAACCAGGTGTATGTGTTTATCTCCATAATGCAGTTCTCTGGATTCTGTAGGATGCACATGCCACATAGGCCAGAGGCAACAAGAATTGACATGAATTTCAGTCCATACTCACGAACTTCAGCTTATACTGTGGGTTCCAGGTTTTCCTTGCTCTCCTGAACTTAACAGCAGTCTTTCCTTTCTGACTGGCTTATCTGTGGATTTGAAGTTTTGGCAGCACATGCTAAGAAAGACCAAGGTCTAAACGTAAATGCTAAATTTCTATTTCAAAAAGAAAACATGGGAAAAATTCTTCAGTAACTCGGGATAAGCAAAGAATTCTTAGATGTCACAACTCTTAGGTAAACTATTAAAAATTTTTAAATTGACTTTAGTGTAGTTAGTAAAACATGCTGCTTGTTAAAAACCACCATTGATAAAGAAAAAGGCAACTAAATACTGGGAGAAAATAATTGCAACACATATATTTTATAAAAACTCCATCTCAAAAATACATAAAGAAGACTTGCAACTCAATAATGAGAAGACAGCCCAACTAAATTAAAAAGAGCCAAATAGTTCAATAAATAATTCACAAAGAAGACAGAAAGCCAGTAGTTATAGAAAAAAGATACTTAAAATAGTTATTTAAAAAATACATTTTAAAACCACTGGATACCACTACACATTCACTAAAATGGCTAAAATTTAAAAAGAGCAACAATACCAAATGTTGGCAAAATATTGGTCGAAAACAGTTCCTAGAAATGTAAAATAGTATAGGCACTTTGGAAAACAATTTGGTGCTTTCTTGTGAGTTACACATATACATACCTTGTGACCCAGCAACTATTTCTAGATATTTATTCAAGAAAAAAGAAAAAGTTCACAGATCTGTATGCAATTTATAAAAACAAAGTTCCATTGTCCATTGGTCAAGAAAGTGAGTTAAATTTTTTTTTGAATTTTTAAATTTTATTTATTTTTATACAGCAGGTTCTTTTTTTTTTAGAAATTCACGTTCTTTCTTTCTTTCTTTCTTTATTTATTTATTTATTTATTTATTTATTTATTTATTTTTATGACTGTGTTGGGTCTTCGTTTCTGTGTGAGGGCTTTCTCTAGTTGTGGCAAGTGGGGACCACTCTTCATCGCGGTGCGCGGGCCTCTCACCATCGCGGCCTCTCTTGTTGTGGAGCACAGGCTCCAGACGCGCAGGCTCAGTAATTGTGGCTCACGGGCCCAGTTGCTCTGTGGCATGTGGGATCTTCCCAGACCAGGGCTCGAACCTGTGTCCCCTGCATTGGCAGGCAGATTCTCAACCACTGCGCCACCAGGGAAGCCCCAGCAGGTTCTTATTAGTCATCAGTTTTATACACATCAGTGTATACATGCCAATCCCAATCACCCAATTCATCACACCACCACAACCAACCCCCTGCCACTTTCCCCCCTTGGTGTCCATACGTTTGTTCTCTACATCTGTGTCTCAATTTCTGCCCTGCAAACCGGTTCATCTGTACCATTTTTCTAGGTTCCACATATATGCGCTAATATACGATATTTGTTTTTCTCTTTCTGACTTACTTCACTCTGTATGACAGTCTCTAGATCCATCCACATCTCAACAAATGACCCAATTTCATTCCTTTTTATGGCTGAGTAATATTCCATTGTATATATGTACAACAACTTCTTTATCCATTTGTCTGTCTGTGGGCATTTAGGTTGTTTCCATGACCTGGCTATTGTAAATAGTGCTGCAGTGTACATTGGGGTGCATGTCTCTTTTTGAATTATGGTTTTCTCTGGGTATATGCCCAGTAGTGGGATTGCTGGATCATGTGGTAATTCTATTTTTTAGTTTTTTAAAGAACCTCCATACTATCCTCCATAGTGGTTGTATCAATTTACATTCCCACCAACAGTGCAGGAGGGTTCCCTTTTCACCACACCCTTTCCAGCATTTATTGTTTCTAGATTTTTTGATGATGGCCATTCTGACCAGTGTGAGGTGATACCTCATTGTAGTTTTGATTTGCATTTCTCTAATAATTAGCAATGTTGAGCATCTTTTTATGTGCCTCTTGGCCATCTGTATGTCTTCTTTGGAGAAATGTCTATATAGGTCTTCTGTCCATTTTTTAATTGGATTGTTTGTTTTTTTGATATTGAGCTCCATGAGCTGTTTCTATATTTTGGACTTTAATCCTTTATCGGTTGTTTCATTTGGAAATATTTTCTCCCATGCTGAGGTTGTCTTTTCATATTGTTTATGGTTTCCTTTGCTGTGCAATAACTTTTAAGTTTAATTAGGTCCCATTTGTTTATTTTGTTTTCATTTTCATTACTCTAAGAGGTGGGTCCAAAAAGATTTTCCTGGTTTATGCCGAAGAGTGTTTTTCCTATGTTTTTCTCTAAGAGTTTTATAGTGTCTGGTCTTACGTTTAGGTCTTTAATCCATTTGTGTTTATTTTTGTTTATGGTGTTAGGGAGTGTTCTAGTTTCTTTCTTTTACATGTAGCTGTCCAGTTTTCCCAGCACCACTTATTGAAGAGGCTGTCTTTTCTCCATTGTACGTTCTTGCCTCCTTTGTCGTAAATTAGGCAGCCATATGTGTGTGGGTTTATCTCTGGGCTTTCTGTCCTGTACCATTCATCTATATTTCTATTTTTGTGCCAGTACCATGCTGTCTTGATTACTGTAGCTTTGTAGTATAGTTTGAAGTCAGGGAGCCTGATTCCTCCAGCTCTGTTTTCCTTTCTCAAAATTGCTTTGGCTATTCGCGGTCTTTTGTGTTTCCATACAAATTGTAAAATTTTTTGTTCTAATTCTGTGAAGAATGCCATTGGTAATTTGGTAGGGATTGTATTGAATCTGTAGATTGCTTTGGGTAGTACAGTCATTTTCACAATATTGATTCTTCCAATCCAAGAACATTGTATATTTCTCCATCTGTTTATGTCATCTTTGATTTCTTTCATTAGTATTTTATAGTTTCCTGAGTACAAGTCTTTCACCCCCTTAGGTAGGTTTATTCCTAAGTATTTTATTCTTTTTGTTGCGATGGTAAATAGGATTGCTTCCTTAATTTCTCTTTCTAATTTTTCATTGTTAGTGTATAGGAGTGCCAGAGATTTCTGTGCATTAATTTTGTATCCTGCAACCTTACCAAATTCATTGATTAGTTCTAGTAGTTTTCTGGTGGCATCTTTAGGATTTTCTATGTATAATATCATGTCATCTGCAAACAGTGACAGTTTTACTTCTTCTTTTCCAGTTTGTTTTCCTTTTATTTCTTTTTCTTCTCTGATTGCCATGGCTAGGATTTCCAAAACTATGTTGGATAAGAATGGCGAGAGTCGACATCCTTGTCTTGTTCCTGATCTTAGTGGAAATGCTTATTCTGTTTTTCACCCTTGAGTATGATGCTTTTTGTGGGTTTGTCATATATGGTCTTTATTATGTAGAGGTAGGTTCCCTCTATGCCCATTTTCTGGAGAGTTTTTATCATAAATGAGTGTTGAATTTTGTCAAAAGCTTTTTCTGCATCTGTTGAGATGATTATATGGTTTTTATTCCTTAACTTGTAAATATGGTGTATCACATTGATTGATTTGCAGATATTGAAGAATCCTTGCATCCTGGGATAAATCCCACTTGATCATGGTGTATGATCCTTTTAATGTGTTGTTGGATTCTGTTTGCTAGTATTTTGTTCAGCAATTTTGCATCTATGTTCATAAGTGATGTTGGTCTATAATTTTCTTTTTCTGTGATATCTTTTTCTGGTTTTGGTATCAGGGTGATTGTGGTTTCGTAGAATGAATTTGGGAACGTTCTTCCCTCTGCAGTTTTTTGGAAGAGTTTGAGAAGGATCAGTGTTAGCTCTTCTCTAAATGTTTGATAGAATTCGCCTGTGAAGCCATCTGGTCCTGGACTCCTGTTTGTTGGAAAATTTTTAATCACAGTTTCGATTTCATTCCTTGTGATAGGTCTGTTTATGTTTTCTAATTCTTCTTGGTTCAGTCTTGGAAAATTGTACCTTTTCAAGAATTTGTCCATTTCTTTCTGGTTGTCCATTTTTTTGGATATAGTTGTCTGTAGTAGTCTCTTATAATCCTTTGTATTTCTGCAGTGTCATTTGTGATTTCTCCTTTTTCCTTTCTAATTTTATTGATTTGCATCCTCTCCCTTTTTTCTTGATGAGGCTGGCTAAGGGTTTATCAATTTTGTTATCTTCTCAAAGAACTAGCTTTTATTTTTATTGATCTTTGCTATTGTTTTATTCATTTCTATTTCATTTATTTCTGCTCTGATCTTTATGATTTCTTTCCTTCTACTGACTTTTGGTTTTCTTTGTTCTTCTTTCTCTAGTTGCTTTAGTTGTAGGGTTAGATTGTTTATTTGAGATTTTTCTTGTTTCTTGATATGAGATTGAATTGCTATAAACTGCCCTCTTAGAACTGATTTTACTGCATCCCATAGATTTTAGGTCATCGTGTTTTCATTGTCATTTGTTTTTAAGTATTTTTTAATTCTTCTTTAATTTCTTCAGTGATCTCTTGGTTATTTAGTAGCACACTGTTTAGCTTCTATGTATTTGTGTTTTTTACAGTATTTTTCCTGTAATTGATTTTCAGTCCCATAGCATTGTGTTCAGAAAAGATTCTTGACACAGTCTCAATTTTCTTAAATTTTCTGAGGCTTGATTTGTGACCTAAGATGTGATCTATCCTAGAGAATGTTCCGTGTGCACTTGAGAAGAGATTGTATTCTGCCACTTTCGGGTGGAATGTCCTATAAATATCAATTAAATCTATCTGGTCTATTGTGTCATTTAAAACTTGTGTTTCCTTATTTATTTTCTGCCTTGAGGTTCTGTCCATTGGTGTAAGTGGGATGTTAAAGTCCCCTACTATTACTGTGTTACTGTCAATTTCCCCTTTCATGGTTGTTACAATTTGCCTTATGTATTGAGGTGCTTCTATGTTGGGTGCATAAGCATTTATAATTGTTATATCTTCTTCTTGGATTGATCCCTTGATAATTATGTAGTGTCCTTACTTATCTCTTGTAACAATCTTTATTTTAAAGTCTACTTTATCTGATACGAGTGTTGCTACTCCAGCTTTCTTTTGATTTCCATTTGCGTGGAATATCTTTTTCCATCCCTTCACTTTCAGTCTATATATGTTCCTGGGTCTGAAGTGGGTCTCTTGTAGACAGCATATATATGGGTCTTGTTTTCTTATCCATTCAGCCAGTCTGTGTCTTTTGGTTGGGGCTTTGAATCCATTTACATTCAAGGTTATCGATATGTATATTCCTATTACCATTTTCTCAATTGTTTGGGGTTTGTTTTGTGGGTCTTTTTCTTCTCTTGTGTTTCCCGCATAGAGAAATTTCTTTAGCGTTTGTTGTAAAGCTGGTTTGGTGGTGCTGAATTCTCTTCACTTTTCCTTGTCTGATTTCTCCATTGAATCTGAATGAGATCCTTGCTGGGTAGAGTAATCTTGGTTGTAGTGTTTTCTCTTTCATCACTTTAAGTATATCCTGCCACTCCCTTCTGGCCTGCAGAGTTTCTGCTGAAAAGTCAGCTGATAACCTTATGGGATTTCCTTTGTGTGTTATTTTTTTGTTTTCCCCTTGCTGCTTCCCTGAGGGCACCCTAGTTGTGGGGAGAGGCAAACTCCACGTCTTTCCACACCACCATCTTGATACCGCCCAACAGTCTCTTTTCTTATTAACTTTAAAACAAATGATTAAACAATAAATTAAATTCAGAAAAAAATACTGCTACTTAAATGACTCCTAGGGCAATTTATAAATTATCATCTAAAATATTTACTATTTCATTTAGTGTTGATTATTCTTTCTAAATATACAAAGACTTTTGAGTGTAAATTTAAATATTGAGGATAGATGTATATAGTTAGAGCCAGATAGATATATGTTGATAGTTTTCCTAAATATGCTATTAAGTGACAATGTATAGGCCAAAGGAAAATAAATATACCTAGTTTTCCCTTTGTTACCTATTTGATTTCTTAGATTTAGCTTATTTATGAGTATATATTAAGCTTGACTGAGAAACATAAAATGGAGCAATATATCCAATTTTTACTTATAGCATTAAAAATAGGCCATCATGCAGTACCCATATTTGAATATTGGTTCAAATACCTGTAAGTGCATCATTTGGAACTTACCAAATTCTCACAAAGTTTAGTTCACTACTTAGATATTCTGAGCAGATTAAAGTGACAAACTATAACAAAAAGTTCATTGTATATTTAAATGTAAAGTTAAATTAAATGCATGATTTTTTAAAAATTTGGAACTGTCATACACTCTTAAGATTGTACATAAGAATTAAAATGTTTAATGTATCAGGTATAATCAGAATGTATAATGAGTGAGTTGGAAGGAGTTATAAATTGATTGAATTAGATTTTTGTAAGAATCTGTATTTGAAGATCATTTGTACACTAACTATTTTAATTTCAAAGCAAGAGGCTATATTTGGAGTTGTCTGTGCTTTTGTGTTTTCATCCCAAGGGTACCTGTACAGATGAGAGGGAAATATCCAGGTATTGACACAGTACCATTGTGCTCCTTTTCATGTTTCTCCACTCCCTCTTCCCTGGGAGGGTTCTGAGAGCATGTATATTTCACTCCCATCTATGACAAAATGCACATGATAGCCTGCAGGTCACCAGGGTGAAGTTACTCACAGGCCAGTCTTAGTAGTCATGATAGGGGTGCCACTTCTCTTGAACAATTGGAGAATAAAATTAATGGACTCAGCTCATCAGGAATGAGATTCAGGAACTTATGTGGTGGAAAAATAAATAGGTAGTGAAACTTCAAGGAGAAGTAACCACTCAGTCTATGTACATTTTCTATACTTCATATGTATTTTTCTCAAGGCACTAGTGATGGTACATTACCCTGTCTATTTAAGTGTCTATCTATGCCTAATGATCAGTGAGCAGCTAGAGAATAGTTTTCTTGTTGGTGGTTTTTATTTTATTTTATTTCATTTCACTTTATTTTTTTAGTTTTAACCTTTCCTTGTAATGCAGTGCCTGACCTATAGTTATACTCAATATATCCTTTGTTAATTAAATAAAATTTTAGGTAACTGAATAAATACACAGGTGTTTCTTCAATCTAAATAAAAATTTTACCTATTGAATAATTTTAAAAAGTGATTTGCTCTACTACTTCATTTGTAGTTCAAAAATTCAGAAATATTTTCTCTTAAAAAGTAGCTTTATAATGAGTAATTTTAACTAGTGTTCATATATTTAAGTTTTATAAAAGTATCTGAAATCAGGCTTAGCTGTTTGCTAAATATGTCTCTTACAATTTCTGTGAGGTTAGAATGAAATTAGAAATATACATCCCCAGGATTTATATTTATCTTAAAAATTTCAATTTAATTATTTTGTAAATTTAAGTATCGATTCTGAAATGCTTTGGGATATCATGCAAACATGATCGTTTATGCTGCAATATATACAATGAACAAATAATTACTTGAAAGGATGTTTTTATATATGTTGTACAAATGCCATCACGGTTGGACATTAAAACAAATTATTTAATTTTTAGGCAATCAAGGGTTATTAGGACAAAAAGTTTCTTTTAAAGACATATATTAAACCTCTGATTATACTTACATAATCACTTCCTGTTTTATGTGTACTGCAAATTTCTAAAAACTCATTTTTCAGGCACCCTGATGCTCTATTATAGTTATTTTTTCAATCAAAAGAGTTTTAGACTATGAGAGCTATAGTTGATCACATAATGACTACTCCATGAACCCACATATTCACTATGTTCTCAAGAATAACATGCAAATCTGTAAGTAAATAGATTATAGCACTCAAAATAATGTAACTGACAAGATGTCAAATCTGTTTTGTATATCTGTAAATGTGTAAGATGACTTCAAATAGTTTTTTTTGCTGAATGTTGTGTTTTAACAGATTGTCGTTATAAATACAGATGTAATGCAAACCATTAGATTTATGTATAAATAATAAAACTGAATTTTCTGACCACATTTGTTTAAGGTTTATGAAATGTCAAAAATTTCAATTGTTTTGTTTATGAACTTAAGGGGAAACAATCCAACATCTAATAAAAACTCATAAGAGTAAATAGAGTCAAATACCCAGAACTCAAACCTTTAGTGTAGCATCAATCAATCAATCAATCAATCCAAACATTGATAGAAATATAGAATGAGAGATTTATGTGTGAGGGCTTCTAACCTATAGAGAATCAAGAATAAGGGCCGTGATGGATTTCTCAACAGAAACCATGGAAATAAAAAGAGAGTAGAATAAAATATTGAAAGTATTGAAAGTGAAACCGATAAGGACCCTGTGGGGCTCCTCACAAGCCTTTTTGTCCCCCCGTTTCTTGTAGCAAGACTCCAGCCTCCATGACCTTCCCTGAGTTCCAAAGGTCGGATTCAAAAGTTGCTAATCAAGGGAGGAGCAGCCAAGAAACCACCTGAGGCAAGATTAAAGGGACCAGAAGAAGCTCATCAAGATTAGGAAACCAACCACCTGAGACGAGATTAAAGGAGTGCAGGCCCTGCAAACACCCTAATCTTGTCAGCAACCACCCCCCCCCCCTTGAACTATTGCTATAAAACTCTTCATCAGATCCTCCTGGATGGGGACACATAGTTTTCTAGGGCAGGAGCCCACTGTGTCCCCCTTTGCCTGGCAAAGCAATAAAGCTATCCTTTTCTACTTCACCCAAAACTCTGTCTCCGAGGTTTGATGTGGCACCAGTGCAGAGAGGCCGAGCTTTCAGCATTAAAAGAAAACAACAACAAAACCCTAGAATTCTTTAGCTAGCAAAATTATCCTTCAAGAGTAAAGGAGAAATCAAAACTATCCATATCTTGAGTTTAAACTCCATGAAACAAGAAATCAAGTCATGTGGTCCAATAAAACTCCAGTGTATAGACTTGTACACACAATGCATACTTTGCTCTCAAAGTTGCTTCTGGAAGGAAGGAGGTAGTCAAGGTGGCAAGGAAGGAAGGAATGAAGGAAGGGGGGAAGGGGGAGATGGAAGGAGGAAGGGAAAGAATATAACCATATAAACCAGCTTTCTTGAATTAGGACCTCTCCTTTGTTTTAGCCACTGGGGAATCATCAGCTAGAGATCAGAGGATGAAAGAACAGAATTTGAGATAATTATTCCATAACTTTTCTCCCTACAGGTCCATAGGTTGGTGGGAGTTCCTCTTTCAAAGTCCTCAAATCATTTGCATTGGTTCTTTTTTACAGCTATAGCTTTTACTAGTTCCAGTATCACTGCCTTATCTAACTCTTCAGACCTTGGAGTGGGAATTTCTTCCTGTTGTTGCTAGCCCCAGAATGCTTCATTATCCCTAGCTGATTTTCATTACCCTTCTCACTCCTTGGTACATAGTCTGTTCTGTATTATTCTATTTGAGTATGCATTTCTGTTTCTATCTTAAGGCCCTAAATAATATATTTCAAGATTTAAATAGCAACGTATAGTGATAAACAGGAATTTCCTGCTAGAAAATCTAATAAGGAAATATCTAGAGAAAAAATATCAGGAAGAAAGAAAAATTGACATGATATGAAAGAAAAATTGATACACAAATACATTTAGAAACGTTTTGTAAATCCTCTGGATAAAGCCTAGTGTCTGTAACAAAATAATAATAATATTAATAACAATATTAACAAGAACACTCAATATTTTTATGAAGGTAGAATAACTCAAACACTGACTGAAAATATTAAGGTATTTGGATAAATATGATCATAGTTAAAATATTCCAACATTTTTGTAACTAAGGAGAGGGGTTTAGCTTTCAGTTTTGTTAATTTAAATAAACATGACAAAAGTCTGCCTTTATTACTAGACATACTATGGACAAACTATAAACAGTAGCTATAAATAAATATGGGGAAAGAAAAAAAATACCTGCAAGATTCAATCATCTCAATAAAATGAAAGGAGGAAAAAGAAGTATAGCCAAAGGATGGCAAATAAGCCAGCAACAAAAAGACATAAATTTTTAAAAGTTATATATTATCTAAACAGATATTAAGCAAAATAGAAATAATTCAATAAATTCACTATATATTAAAGAAAATAAAGCAAAGCTTAAAATCAACTCAGACTGAAAATACCAGTTGTGGATAGTATGAACGGGGTACTTTATGGAAAAGTACAGAGAGAGGGAGGGGGATGTTACTTTTTTTTTTTTTCTGACAACATTAGTCAGAAGTTAAAAATGATAAACTAGATATGTAGTAAGTATTCTCTAAAAAAGAAAAAGAAACAAGAAACTTTATTTTGGACAGAAGATATCAACGATGTAAAGAGATGGTCAGGATTCCACGGATTGTAGATATGGATTCAGTCAAATGGGAGGATGTACCTGAGAGGAATATGGTTCATCTTTATTAGTCTTCAACAACCTGACTCCCTGAGTCCTCTTTATTTTTCTGGAAAACTAGATTGGACACAGGTAACCCCCATATTCAGTGGGCTAGAAAGGTGACTGTCTTCATTTTGTCAGGCAGTCAGCAAAGGGGCAGTGTACCTGTATTGGTGGAGGTGAACACAGAGCAGCTGTGATTCTTAGCAAGTCTCACTACTGAATCTTAAGCAAAATAATCATTCCACAGATCTTGACCAACACTGATGTTTATCCTTACGTTGCAGAGGTGTCTGGGTTAACTACCTTGTAGACTCAGCTTTAGAGTTAATTCAGAGTCTCTGAAGGCAGAGAAGCAAGGAGAGATATGGAGACTTACTGTTGGACTCACAAAACGCATGAATTATGTTTCACACACCACAGCTGGAAACCTTTAAACAATTCAAGAGGAGTGAATATCCTTAACTTACAGAAATAAAAACTTAACTAGACAAGCTATTCTTGGGCAGGTTCTCTATGTACCAGTTTGCTGATATAATCAGAGACATGTTTGCAAATTCAGGCAGTACTTATTTTAACCCTAATCCTCTGAAGTATTTAAAGTACCCAGGAATTGCTTATGTAGGTCATGCAGATAATTCAAAATCTATATGGCAGAAACTTTAAATTGCTCACTTTTATTTTTTCCCTTGTTTATTATACCTGCCTCATTCTAAAAAGAATTTGAGACAGCAGTGTATTGTTCAGTTACTAGTATTTTAAGTTATGAATGACAGTTCAGCTGCTGGGGACTTTACAATAATAGCAAACCAAGAAATGAATGGTAAGGATTTTCCTCCACACATGTACCCATAAATAATTGTTGTAATCCATTTTGAATTAAGAGAGTGAAATGAGCACTTTTAAAGAGCAAAAACACAGTTCTATTTTTATGATATTTTAAACACTGATTTTGACTTTTTAAATATCTCCTTTATATATACTAATAAAATTGAGTCAAAATTCTATTATCTGCAGTAATAGATATTTACAATGGCACTGCTTTTTACAGTGCATTTCCATGTATTAGATTTTAAAAAGTATAAAATTTTCTCAAGGACTCTAAAGAGGTAAATAAATATTTTATATGACATATATCTTACAAAATAACTTTCTTAAAGTTTCATGTTTTTTACCTAATATCCTATTTATAAGATATATATGTATATATATAAAGCTCTTTTGAATGTTTTTATCAAAATTTTTTATATTAAACTAATTGCTATTTTGTCTCATTAATGTGTGCTATTATATTTATTGATATGATGTAGTTGTAATTATCATATTACACTTACTGTAGTGTCTTAAGAGCTAGTTGTTGGCTTTACAATATCAGAAACTCAGCTTTATCTGTTTAGCCAGAATTATCAGTCTCTATAAAAGAGGAAATACACCAGTGAAATTAATTTGAGACTGGCTGATAAGTCAGAATGGCTATTTGTCCACTTACAATATGTTACAAATATCATCTGATCACTAGAATTGAGAGGTAGTAAATTTATGATCCCCAAAAGTAGAATAAGTAAGAAGATATTTTAGTATTCATAGAGAAGAAGAAATAAATATGATTTATCTTAAGGCAAATTTCCATCGACTTATTCACATCTGGTGAATTTCCCTTCTCTATGTCAGGGAGAAAATCTGTTGCCTAAAGGACAAACTTGTGGGTGTAAGGTTTCAAAGAAACCTTATTTGAGACACAAAGACTAATACATGATTTTTAGCTTACCTTTTCTGATACATTAGAAAGCCCATTATTTTTCTCTCTGTAGGGGTAAAAAGCATATTAGAGTTTTCAGGATTATATATTATTTTGCCTCAGTTATAGTTAGATGTATAATTCTATTTTAGAAAAACATACACTTAAAAAAAAAAAAAAACGCAAACCATAGCTAAAGATATATTAATTTCGGAGAACTAATTTAGAGCTTTGTTGTGTCTGGGACTTAAAGTTAATAATGATTTAACTTCATTCATATTTACTTGATCTTTTAACTTTACAATGAGACAGATGAATTGTACAATTATTTTTTGTCTTAAGGCACGTAGATTACCTCAATTTATAACTGGTTTATTGCTATGCAGACAACTAGATTTTTGTAAGTTGATAATATGGTGAATTACACCTGTAGAGAGAGTAAGCAAAATTAAATGAAATGCAGTCTCTGTAGGCTTATTCATGGCTTTGGCGATGGATATGTTTATTAGGTTGAGAGGGATGATTATTTCACAATATAATGTATATGAAAACATCACATTCGATACTTGCACACCTTAAATACACACATTTTTTTATCTATCATTTTACCTCAGTAACAATGAGGGGGGAAAAGTATAGGATATCTTTAGAAGAGTCATAGAAGGCATTCTCATGGAATCTCTCCCTTTGGTATTAGTTCAGATGTGAATAAAATACTTAATTGGTACAAACTACCAATTGATGACTATCAATTTCTTCAAACCCAACGTTGTAAAACTGAATAGTAGGAAGTTTCAAATTAATGTTGGATATTTAAAATGCTTTCTTCCTCTGCAGGCATTTTTTTTTAATCCAAATATTTTACTCAGCTATAGGTTTAAAACCATTTAATATTTGTCACCACAGCTAGGAAACTGTTAATAATTTTAAACTGTGTGATTCTCTAAAGAGAGCTATGACCAGCTATGATGAGGTAAATCAATGATAGCATGAATTACATAGGTTAGTTACATCTACGAAGGAAGATGTAACTCACCTTTATTCCGAAATGCATTCAAATAAGCATGGTATGTCTTAGACCGTTCTTTGGAATAGGAAAAGAAAGTTTTATTGTATTTCTATTTTAAACTCTGGCTTAACCAGTCTCAAGGAAAAAAAACAAAAAAACAGACTGTCTTCAGCTGATAAAAACTGATGCAAAACAACATATTTTTTAAAGTAATACCTTTTAATACTTTTCAGAAATAAGGATAAAGCATGGAGAGATGAATAAGATCCTTTGAATAGGAAAGAACCTGTTAAACAGATTTTTAAATAATGATTCATCATCTATCACACTTCCACTAAATTATAACCCTTCCTCTACTCAGTGTTTTCTATATTGAAGTAGCCCATTCCCGTCCCAAGGCAAATTATTTCCCATGTAGAATCCTCAGACTATTTAAAGAGATTAACTAATTTACCAAAGATCCAAAAGGAAAATTAGTATTAGAATTATTATATATTAATCCTAAATAATTCATTTCAATAAAGAGTGATTATGGAAAGTTAATTTTTAATACTTTAATTTCACATACTATATTTACTTGGAAGATGTAATAATTTAGCTTTGGACTGAATAAAGATAAAGCAATTAATTATTTTAATAAAACCTCAAAGTACACATAGTCTAGTCATTTTATGTGAAAAAGGATTTTAAAAATAATCTTGACACTTCTCAGACCATTAGCTGTACTACCAAAAAAAGCATCTTTTATCTACTTTCACAGATGCTTGCCCTTTCATTTAAACATAGCATTGTTTTTATCAAAATTGCTGTTTACAACCTTGCTGACTGAGCAGTAAATCTTTAATTTTTAAGTTAGAGCAGCTTTCTGTTGATGCAATATATCACCTTATATTGAAAACCTTAATGTGTTACTGTAACCTGTCTTCTGCATTATTTGTATATAATTCTAGAGTTTCATGGGGGAACAAGCTATGTCTATTACTACTCATGAAACTCTGCATACATTCTGTCGTGTGGGCATAGGCTGCTATCATCTTGGATAACAGTTCTGTTAATAATCATCATCACTTGATAAATAACAGTTGAGAAGTAATTCTGGTAAAACTGAGCAAGAAGTCACCTGTAGTGATGATCCCACAGCCATAAATTTTCCATGATTATCTAACTCTCTCTCTCTCTTTCTGTTTCTCTTCCCCCACTCTATCTTTCTCCCTCAACAAGACTGATCTATTTGCCGATACAAACTCTACATTAAATAAAATTACATACTTCTAAAAGCACAGATGCGGTCTTAAAAAAAATAAGGTAAATAAATGAAGGACAGAAAAAAAAAAGATAATTATAAACCATGTGATAAACCAGTATTCTTAAGGATTTCAGATATGGATAACTAGTGTCTTGAATTTATATTGAAGTCAGAGATCAATTCTTTGGTTCATGTTATATTATTATTTGGAACTGAGATGCCTGGTTAAAGCTTGAAACTTCAAAGTATGAAAATGTCTGTGCATTTTTTTCAGATGAGTTAGACTGGAAAAAAACCTTTCCATTGGTAAATTGAGTAGACAAGTATTTAATCTATTAATAATAAGAGGGAAAATCAGACCCACATATATATCTTCTCAAAAAATGAGCTCACAATTCAGAACTAAAAATATTATAGTAAGTGTTACATAATAAATGAGAGTCAACATCTACCAAAAAAAAAAGTGGGATTCAATTCTTGTGCATCTTTACATAATAAAACTATTACATAGACCTTCTAGGAAAATTCTGTTTAAAATATGGTTACCTAGGACACTATTAAAATAGTCAAGAAAGTATCAAAAAGAACCAATAAGAACTCCTATAAATGATACATATAGTTCATTTAATTTTTAAAGTAAATGTTACATTTTAAATGTTTTAAATTAAACTTTGAGAAATTTAATGAACTGGAACATAAATTTAAGAAAAGTACCCACAGTGCACCATGGAGAGAAAAAGAGATACAAAATATAAAACAGGTGATGAGACTTGGAGGATCAAATGAGAAGTTGCAACATATGTCTAATATGAGTTCCAAAAGACAGAATAAGGTTAGATGTAATAATCTAAAAAAGTAAGGCTAAAATTTTTCAGAGGTGATAAAACCACAAGACCTTTGAGTTCCAAACACAGTAAATTAAAATAAAATAAAATAAAGTGAATTCATACCTGAAACATAATATCAAAACTGTAGAATCTCAAAACAAAGAGGACACAAAGATAGCTAATTACTTAGACTATTGGACTATTACTTAGACTAACAGCAGACTTTTCATTAGCAACAACTGAAGTCAGAAAAACAATAGAATATTATCTTGAGAATATTGAGGCAAGAGAAATTTCAGTATGAGATTTTGTAACCAAATTGAATATTTCAACCATTTTTATAGAGCTAGAAAAAGGAAAAAGATTTCAGACATTATTTTTTTTTTTTTAATTTAAAGGAAGCAAACAAACCAAGACCAGGACAATTTTCTTAGGGGGTGGGGGGCAGGTAGCAGTAAAACTTTTTGAAATAAGTACTACAGGATCTATTTCAAGAAGAAATAAATTGAACCCAGAAGAAAAAGTGAGTTCAAGGAAGGTCATTTATCAGGTATAGGCAAACATGTTGGTGGTGGTTCTTTATAACAAATGTTAGAATATTATTAGTACTCCTCTGTCCTAATCAAGAATACATTTGCATGAACATATGATAAATCTAGCTAGGGTGTCTGAGCCTGCACGTCACAGCATAAAATTATTCTGAGGTTGGAGTTAATGCTTGACAACTCAGATTTTCATTCAGAATCTAACCTTAAGTGTATGTATGTTGGCATGTTGTCATCTTGGTGAAATACCTCAGTTATCCTACCCCGAGCACTGGCAACAACCCTTTCCATACACAAGGAAAATATATAAATATAGAAACCACAGCAAATTTCAGATGCTAAGGCTAATGTTTTTCCTCCGATTGAAGAGCTTGCTTTTATATTAATAAGATTTTTCTGGCTTCCTGCTTTGGGCATGTGCCCCTTTTTTACCTTCTGGTTATCCCAGAACTTCTGGGAATAAAACTGCAGAGGGCCAACTGAACGTTCTAGAATTAGACATTGGCCATCCTATTATTAAACTAGATATCTCTCTCTCACACAAACACACGCATGTACAAACTCTTTTGCACTCCTTCACCCACCTATGTAATATTGGTAATATCCTTGTCTCCATTCTTCCTGATAGCCAGTGTCAGACAAGACTGTAGCTAGACACCCTCTCCACCACATTCACAGCTTCCTGTTAGACCTCTGTGACATCCTCCATCCTGATAGCTGAGTATGTCCATAATTACCTTTGAATACACAAACCACATACATGTACAGCTTATCCCTATTTTGTGTTGGTAGGAGTCTCCTGGAATCATTCCTCACACCCTGATTAATGTCAGCCTGTAACTCTCTGCCATCCTTGAGCTGTCTAAGCTTTTGCCAGTGGTGCCCTAGGTCTGTCAATATTATAGAAACACTGACTTAATTCCAGAAGTAAGAAAGGGGAAACATTTTGAAAGACAAACATCAAGAAGAGTCTGGAGGAAAGGAGTTGGTGAATTCATGCATAGTACTCCCTACTCATTTTATTACTAATCTTATAAATGGACCTCATTTATGTCCTTATTTTTAAAAAGGAGTAGCTCCAGCTAGATGGGTGAAAGAAGAGTATGTTAAACATTATGAAAATGGAGATTGATGTGTTCTCTTTTAGGTTTGCTATGTTGGTATATATATATTCCTATCTTGTAGCTAGAAGGAAAAAAGAATAGCCCAGACTTTTAACTAATTGTAAATTTGTGCACTTCCCTCCCACCCTGGAAAACAAATCAGGGATAAGACAGGGAAAATGAATGCACTGAAGGACAACTTAGGCTAATATCTCTGGTACAAAGAAATGTTCATTTTCCCTCAATGTGCCTAACTTTGAGGATGAGTCTCCTTGTCTTATAGCCAATATCACTATAATAACTGAGGTTGTAATGTGGACTGGGTAGCACACCCTAGGAGGACTCTGGGCCTGTTTAGGCTCAGTCTTACATCTAGGCCACCAGATGAGTGTTTGTAATCACAGTGGTCTAGCCTGTTTATTAGGAATAAAAATAATAGTAGTTTGAGGACATAACCCAAATAGTTAATTTGTAGATTGTATCATTGCCTAAAGAATGCCATCTGGTTATCCTAGGATGGTAGTAGATGACAAACCAAGGATTCAATATTTGGAATTAAAGGTAAATACCTTTCATCACTGGACTTCTAAGCAGAATTACTTTTTAAAAAAGTACTTAGAGCCAGTGCTATTTTGACTGTTGGAAGACACATCGGGGAGATCATTGGAAAAACAAATGGAAGCTTTTTCTCATTTGTTTTTTGTTGCTATGCCAAATATTGCCTTCCTAGAAAAATATTAAGTCTAATTGTACCAGAGTAGGCAATCCAATTGACATTTTTATAGCCATTTACTCAGCAATATCTACCTAAGAAATCACTTTTGAAAATGAAAAAACTAATTTGCATATGTAAGTTTCATATATGATAAAGCTGCAGTCTCAAATTAGTAATGGAAAGGGTGGTATTTTACATAAGTGGTTCTGGAATAACTACAGAGTCATGTGGAGAAACTTAAAATTGGATCTGTTCCTTGTAACATACATCAAGGTATGTAGTTCAAGTGGATCAAAGATTTTAATTTGAAAATAAAGCCCGACAAATGATGGAAGAAACTGTGAGGGAATCCCACACCAACAAGTGGGGAATATATGCTATTACTCAAACTTCTAGGTGATTAAAAAGAAAATATGGATACATTTAATCATATATAATTTTAAAAACTGTAGGTTAAAAAAAAATTATAACTGAGTAAAAAGGCAAACTGCCCACTGGGAAAGTATTTGCAAAGCATATTCTAAATATATAAGAGATTCTTAAAGCTAGAAAATAAGATCAAAAAATATGCTGGAGCTATGAACAAACATTTCATAGAAAAATAAATTGTTATACATATATACATATATATATATTCACACTTGGAATAATATAAATTCATATTAAAACAACACCAAAATAATCTAAGAGAACTACAAATGCATTGATTTTGGGAGAAAATGAAATAACTCAAAGAGAAATTTAGAAAGTTTTGAGCAACATTAATCACAATAATACCTCTCTTTCATAGAATTTTTGAAAATTAAATCTCTTTAACAGTTACTAGCAGAGCAATATAAATGTTTTTTCCATCAGTGAATAAATTAAAATGAAAATGGAACGGGTTTTAGACATACTACATATCCGTAGTAGGAAGACTTCACCATGCAAAGCACTGGAAGTAGTTAAGAATGTAGTTTTGGGACTTCCCTGGTGGGGCAGTGGTTCCTGCCAATGCAGGGGACACGAGTTCGATCCCTGGTCCGGGAAGATCCCACATGCCGTGGAGCAACTAAGCCCGTGCACCACAACTACTGAGCCTGTGCTCTAGAGCCCTCGAGCAACAGCTACTGAAGCCCGCGTGCCTAGAGCCCATGTTTCACAAGAGAAGGCACTGCAGTGAGAAGACCGCACGCCGCAACTAGAGAAAGCCCGCACGCAGCAGCGAAGACCAATGCAGCCATAAATAAATAAATAAATAAATTTATTTTTTAAAATGTAGTCTTAAAAGATTTATGCTAGCATAAATAATTCCAGTATATATTTATGTCAAAACTCTAACATGATAATAGACATTATATATTATTTTCTAATTTTAAAAAAATCTAAGAAACTGACCACAGTCTTCTTGAAAATACATTCACTATGACTGCAGCATTCACACTTAAATATTCGTTAGAAGAAAAAGTATAACCTTGCCTCTTATACTTGAATTTTTATTTTACTGTAGAGCAAAAAGGGATTTAAATATAAGTTGCATCCAAATTATTTTAAATTATCTGGTACCCAGAGAACAGCTTGTTTAAATTTCCACAAAGAAACATTTGCTGAATTCGGATTAAGGCATCCTAGCCCTGTGGATTCCTTCTGTCTTCTTCTTCATTACCTAGCTTGCTTCCTTTCATTATCTACTTGTTTATGTATCCTTAAACTCATTTTGATATATTGTGTTAGTCATATGTATCTCTTGTGCTTTTGTGGTAAAGCTCTTTTGAAAAAATTCTTGTCTAGTGATATCACCATTTGAGTTTGCACATAATTGCCCCTTTTCTATAAACAACATTTAATATCAGTATAACATTACTACATTAATTCCATCCTCCTCCCATGAAATTGATACTTTTTCATTGATATTTTTCTGAAAGGTACAACATGTGAAGTCATAGCAAATTTTGAAAATTACCACAATACTTATAATAGTATGAAGCAAAGATTCACTGAGTGTGCATCTGATGGATATTCGATTTTTGGAACATTGAAGTGGAGCACATAGGATGACAACATCCAAAAGGAAACAGTGTAAGACTGAGATCACTCATCTTAAGTTCAACTGCAAATGATTTATTCTCAACTATATTTTTCTTAAGATTTTTTCTTTCTTCTTCAGTGACAAACATGAATCTTAATGTCTTTCATTTATTAGTATATGTTTAAATAAATACCATATTAAACAAATTCTCAAATAAAAATCAGGGGCCTAATAAAAGCTTTGTCTACTTTCCTTCTTTGAAACTCAGGCTATATAATAAAAATCTCCTGCCACATTTCATATATCAAAAGTCAATGAGATTCTTAGAATTGATGACAAAACACCACGATATTAATTCTGACATCAACTGCTGCCTTTAAGCAATGAATTTCCACTTAGCCAACCATTACCTCTATTTAATCAAAATAATTACCTCTGCAAATCCCAAATACTAGAACTGGTTGGAAGGAAAACAGAACAGGATTTTTTTTAACTTTTATTACAGCAAATCTTAAAGATATTTTAAAAGTAAGGGCTACATATAGTCAGTACATATGTAGCAATTTACTGTTTTCTGCAATTACCAACTCATGACCAATTTTGTTTTATTTATACTCCACATATTTCTTCTAACATCCTGATGGATTATTTTGAAGCAAATTCCAGAATCATATAATTTCATTTATAAACATGTTAGTATATATCTATAAAAAACAAGGACTCATGAAATATATACCTAAACACTATTAATAAACCTAAAACTGAAAGGATAACTTCCTAATATTATCAAAATCCACCCTCATTATTTATATCCATCACAATTTATTTATTGAATAAACTATGTACAGCATTACCCACATTCTGGATTTCTTCTGATTGCATCCTGTAGAATTGTTAAACAATTGCCCTCGTCATCATATTACTTCTAAATTGTCAATTATATTTAGAGAACTGGTTGGATTCTCTCTCTCTATCTCTTTCAGCAACAATACTTCATAGATATTCTTTTTTTCTCAGGAGGCACATATAGTTTATTTTTCTTTTATTTGTGGTATCAGAAGCTATTGATTATCATACTTTAATTCTTTTATCTTTTTAGTGATTGCACAATGATGATATTCTAATTCTAATTTTTTTTTAATTTATGAGCTGAAATAATACCATAAGGATAGGCTTATCGATCTAAAATATCTATGCATTTCAATCATTTGCATTATTACTCTTATTGATTCTCAGAATGTCCCATTGTTGACCTGTTAGAACTTCTTCAAACTGACTCCTGAGTCCTTTATAAACAAATCTGGTAGTCTTTGATAATTTCCTGCTTTCTTCTAGAACAGGATATTTATAGGGATCTAAGCAGTCTGGAACATTTTAATATTAAAATTTTCATTGTTCGTAATTAAATCAGGAGAAGAGGCATAAATCAGACGTCTCCTGAACTATCCAAGATTGTCACTCTTACAATCACAATCACATAAACTTTTCTAATTTTTTATATCTTTGTTATGACCTCAATGTTTTTCAATTTGTTTAAGTGTTCTTTATTTCTATATTTTTTTCCCTAACATCATCTTTGGCATGTGAGGGACTATATATCTGGGTTGTAAATACATTCACAACATACTCAGAATAAGCAAAGGGAATATCTTTTTCCTTTTTTATAATTTATTATCATAAGCGTCTGCCCAGTGGGTAATGGAAAAGAAACTGACTTTATACCTATCAAATTCAAAACTGGGTCTGATGATTTAAATAGTCCTTTAAGTAATAGTCTCTCCAATTTATACCTGCCCTTCATCTACCGAGCCCTTCTCTGAGATAATGCTGGTTTTCAGTGACTGTGCAATACATAGTAAAGGGCTTCCTGATTCATATGACATACAGCTCTGGCCTCCATCACTTTTTGATCCTGAGACCCTGCTATAGACTGGATTGTGCCACTGCCCCACCCCCCCAAAGTTCACACGTTGAAGCCTTCACCCCCAAGGTCACTATAGCTAGAGATAGGCTCTTTAAGAGATAATTAAGGTTAAATGAGTTCATAAAGGTGGGGCCCTACTCTTACAGAAGCGTGGCCTTATAAGAAGAAGAAAAGAAAGAGAGAGTGAAAGAGAGGGAAATTTCTCTCTCCCTGTCTCTTTGTCTCGCTCTCCCATGTAAGAGCATGGTGAGAATGTGGCCCTCTGAAAGCCAGGATGAGAGCCCCCAACAGAAATGAAACTCTGAGAGACCTTGGTCCTGGAATTTTCAGTCTTCAGAACTGTGAGAAAACAAATTTAAGTTGTTTAATCCACTCAGTCTATGGTAAAGTCCATCTGCAGTTTGGGAACTGTAATCAAATTGAGAACTAAGCATCATCCCAATCTCCCATTGCAGAGTTAAAAATATGAGGATTATTACAAAAAACAAAAAAGGGAGACAATAGGATCCAGCTGCTCAAATAACTTAGCCTCACTCATGAAAACACTGTGTGAATAGTCCTATCCTAATTCCAGAATAAGTAAAGATACATTCTCATGTGGTCTTTAAAAAATAACTTTAGAACCAGACAAAAGGATGAATATTTAGAAGAGTCAGATCAATGTAATATATTCTTGAGTAAAATACAAATGATCTACAAAAGATTTAGCATTCTTATCAAAGAATATGACTCTATAAAACAGTAACGGGGTGAGTTGAAATTGCATCAAGGTGAAAAGAAAAGAAAGATAGAAAAGAAAAGAAGAAAAAATAAATTTAAAAAATAGAATTAAGAATTAAATAAAATCAATGAAGAGCAGAATTGGGGTATAAAACAAGATTGGAACAAAGTTCTAAAAGGGAAGACATAATATGATTTTAAAAATTCAATTTTCCAAAATTAAATATATTAAGGCAATATAATTTAAATGGAATTCCAATAAAATTTATTTGAGGGATTGAATACAATGATTTTAATGTCCATATGAAAGAATATTATCTGAGAGTAAATTTTAAATATCTTGAAAACAATAACAAGGCCTATTCTAAAACAGATATTGAAAAAAATCTTGTAAGACAATTCCAATAACAAGATTTCAGTAATAACTTAGAAACAGACAAACAGATCAATGGAAAATAATAAAGTACTCAAAAGCGTACACTACTATATAGGGCCTGGTTATATGACCATAAGTGTTTTATTTTTTCTCCATTTGGGAAAAAAGTTAAAATGTGATTATACCTTTAATTCACAGTTTATCAATTCCAGAGATTAAAATTCAGAATGTAAAACATAAAACAATATAACACTTAGCAAAAGATATAGAAGATTATGCATACAGGCATACCTCGGGGATATTGCAGGTTTGGTTCTAGACCATCGCAATAAAGCAAATATCATAAAAAAGTGAGCCACACGCACTTTTTGGTTTCTCAATTCATATAAAAGTCTACATTATACTGTAGTCTATTAAGTGTTCAATAGAATTATGGCTAAAAAATGCACATATCTTAATTTAAAAATAACGCTAAAAAATGCTAAACATCATCTGAGTCGTCAGAGAGTCGTAATCTTTTTTGCAATAGTTGCATCAAACTTCACTGATCACAGATCACCAGAGCAATATAATAATAATGAAAAAAATTGAAATATTGCAAGTTACCAAACTGTGACACAGAGAAACAAAGTGAGCCAATGCTGTTGGAAAAGTGGCACGGATAGTCTTTCTAAAATGATGAACTATATCTGAACTGCCCAATATAATAGCTAATAGCCACATTTTGAGCACTTCAATTGTCAGTGTGACTAGGAAACCACATCTGGCCGACAACTACAGTATTGGAAAACTTGGCCTATGGACAATACTACTGCTATATTAATAGGAAACAATCACATGGCATATTGTCTATCTAGAATCAATGAATATTCATTTAAATTGGTAACAAAATTTACAATGAAATATGGTTAATGCCAGTTATTTGAAAAGAGAAATCTCAGAAAAGCAAATCTAGGTGGCAAATAAACAAATGAAAAGAGGATGAACCTTTCTAGGACTCAAATACATCAAATTAATTATTAAACATCATTTCTTACCCAGCAAACTGGGGAATAAGAAAACAGTATTTATCGTAATATCCATAATCAACTGGGATTGGAAGAAAGTTTGTACTCTCAGTTATTTATTTTACAGATTGTAATTCTTTCAACTTCTTAGAAAACAGCATGTCGTTGTTTAACATAAACAGGAATGTAACCTTGACCCAGGATTCTCACCAATCCCACACTCAGGAATCCATCTCAAAAGGAAAAGCATTAGGTATAGTGGCAAATACAGAGCTGTCTCTAGCATCAAGAGGTCAAATCAAAACAAAATAAAATTTTAAAAGAGTGAATATTCATATTACCTAAGTTTTGAACTAAGGGTACATTAATATAATTTAAAATTGAGGTTAATCTATGCCATTTGAATTGGGAGAATGTCCATTGGGAAACCAACTAAAGAAAAAAAGTAAGACTCAAAGTAGTATATAAAACACATTCCTAGTTTTTGAAACAAACACTGGTGAAAATAAGATGACTACAGTAGACTCTTCAGAGCCCAGCTTAAAAACTACTCGCTGCAAGATGTAAAATAACCCCCACCCCGGAATTTGTGCTTCTGACAAGACTCTCTTGCACTCCCCCCTCCAAAATCTCCTTCTTTCGCTATTACCATTGCCCAAAAGTTGTCTCCAGAATAACACCAATTATCAGATTTTTCCAAAACACTATCAGGAGAAATCTCATTACGCCCTACAGATGTGTTTCTCTTTTTTAAAATAAGTAATTAATTAATTAATTTATTTATTTATTTTTGGCTGCCTTTGGGCGTTGCTGTGCGAGGGCTTTCTCTAGTTGCGGCGAGCAGGGGCTACTCTTCATTGTGGTGCACAGCCTTCTTATCTCGGTGGCTTCTCATGTTGCGGAGCACAGGCTCTAGGCATGTGGGCTCTAGGCGCGTAGTTGTGGCACATGAGCTCAGTAGTTGTGGCTCGCAGGCTCTAGAGCGCAGGCTCAGTAGTTGTGGTGCATGGGCTTAGTTGCTCCGCGGCATGTGGGATCTTCCCGGACCAGGGCTGGAACCCATGTCTCCTGCATTGGCAGGCAGATTCCTAACCACTGTGCCAGCAGGGAAGCCCAGATGTGTTTTTCTTAATCATTGAAGTAGTCTCCATCTCACAGGACTTTCGCATCAAGTGACTTTGCACATCTCTTATTCTGACACTAATTCTCATCCCTCCCTGACATCCCACCCTCAAGACCACCCAATGTGATTTCTGAAATTCAAGTTCTGTAACTAGAGAAATCCCCATCTCCTCAAATCCTTCTTTTAAAATGTTCTTCACTTTCTTGCCTTAAATGTCAGAATAAAAAAAAAAAACCTTTCAAGAGGTAGCTGTTAGTATGCGTGTGTGTCTGTATGTGCTTTGGCAAATCCCACAACACACTGAACCTCTCCTGAGAACCTCTATCTCAGTTACAGAATTTCCATTTTATTCTTTTTTTCTTAAAAATTTTCATTTTTATGCTGAGATTCTCAGTCCTTCCATTCATCACATTCATCCTCTTTGTTAAATGTTTGTTTTAAAATTTTTCCTTTTATAATTATATAACATCTTCATCATCTATGAATTTTCCCCTTTGGTTATGGAACACATGTTCCTGTGTTTTCACGTATCTAGTACTTTTTATCATATACTGGAAATTGTCGATGCTACATTGCTTAGTGTATAGATTTAGTGTTGACTTTAGCTCTAGGGGTCAGTTAATTTACTGGCAGATCAGCTTGATCTATTAGATGCTTGGATTTGTCTTTTGTAGGCCTGTCTAGAGTAACTCTTACCATATGGATAGAGTAGCCGTGCAAGTAAGGCAGAGCCATTCTTGTGTATGAACTGAATTCCTTGAGTGTTCAGTGAGGTGATTTTATTCTGGCTGATTGATTGTCTCCCCGCTTTGTGCAGCATCTGGACCTCTGTGGAGTACACCTTTTATGTGTAACTTACTCCAACAATCACAGACTAGGGCTGCTGTTGTCCAAATCTTGAAAACAGTTGCTTCATATATTTTCTATGATTTTAAATTTATTCTCAATCAGGAGGATAGTTTGATACCCATGAATCCATCATTGGTAGTCTATTATTACACAGAGAAACTTTTGAAACAAAGTAAAATAATAATTACTATAATAAATAAGATCATTTTCATTTGTAAAATGAAAATTAATATCTCATATATATTTTAATAAGGTAAATGTTGCTTTTTATTTTTTATTTTTTTGCTTTTTATTTTTAAACCATGTATTTTTATCCAAAGGACATTTATTTTAGTACTACGATATTTCTAGTAAGTTCAAGTTTCTATTCAAAACTTGTCATCTGTTACCTATTCTTAGCACTAGTATCATTGTTTTTGCAGAATGAAAAACTTGATGAAATGTCAAATAGAGCTCGGTTTCAGAGTAACTGAAAATACCAAGTATAGTACAATTAATATGCACTTCAATCTTTTATTTTTATTAGCAAAATTTTTTCTATTCTATACAGTGACAGGAATGTATCAGGTGTCTATTTAAATAATCAAATTTCTGACAACATAACACAATAATTAATTTTAGTTCATCACAAAGAGATATGGTTAACAGTTTGCTATTTCCTTCTAATTCTCTTAAAAACTTTAATTTCTTTAATTTTAATATAAGTATAATTATCAATTTTCCCTACAGCATGCATGGATTATCTAAAATATATTATGAAAAATGTAAATCCCTAAATTAATTGTATTTAAACTACATAATTATTGTATAGAAAAGCACTTTTTAAGAATTGAGATTAATCTACAATATGTCTTAAGAACTAATGTATATTATCTGATCTTTGAGGACCATCACTACTACTGGGTCCTAGAAATCCTTAAGTAGCTGAGACATTTATTTATAAGAGATATACAGAGATATAAGGAAATACATTACAGATTAGAGCTTTCTTATTTAGTAGGTCATGATAGATGAGTTTAAATTTAGCCATACTTTAAAATTCTTAGGATAATATGATTTGTACCTCATTCTGTGTAGCAATAAACAGTAGTCACCACACATATGTTACATTTTTTATTTATATACCATATGTCTCTGAAAGAAAAATAAAATTGTTTGGTCATGCACATTCACTAAACTTTACTTTTATGTAGCGATTTTTTGCATAACCATAAAATAACTTAAAATATATTCTAAAATTCTCTCTCACTATGTGGGTTGTAGAAAAAATACTTTAAAAATTTAAATGCTTGAACAAGTTGTCCAAGAATAGCTGACTGGAAAACTATTGAAGTCTACATTTTACATTTGCTTACTCTGTGTTCTGTTAAATTATTTATCATTAGTTACTTCATATTTCACAAAGTTTCTTAAATCCTAACAAAATAGAAAACTTGTCGAAGAAGTTTAGCTAATGAATTCAAATACATTTGCCCTTACGGTGGATACTTCTACTTGATCATGTCAATTAGCTGGATATGGACTTGGGTTTACTTTTATGTTCTATGGCTACCCTAATTATAGTTACTATTGCAGGTCATATTTAAAAGTAAAAGATATCCTGAGTTATTTATTTTAGGAATTACTTTCTCAGTATTTTGATTATTAACTAATTTTGAATTAGTTGATTTGATTATATGATAACAGTTGATTGTTTATCTTTTAAGTTTGAATCAATTATAGAATATTTGTAGTTTTAAGTAATTAACATTATAACATGAGGCGTTATAATTCATTAGGTGTGAGAAATAAAGTATAGAATAGAAGCCATTAATTTTATTAAATAAAAATAAATCTGGTAAGAGGGAACCAGAACATATTAGGAAGAAAAGAGAAAGAGAAAGGTATCTTTGGGGTTGAATTAACATAATCCTTGGAAAGCCAGAGAACTTTGAAATATGCACTTGATACTTGATCCAGAATTGTGAAAATAGAAAAGGAGAAATTCAGGTCAAAATTGGTTGAGGCTATGGATTTCTACTATTTTATTGACAACAAAGTATAGAGACAATTGCAAGAGAGTATAGATTTTATTATTAGTACAGATTTTTTCTTCTCTCTAGCTATTATAATTATTAAAAGAACTAATTTTGACAGCAAGTCCAGTTATAAAATAGTTTCTAATTTCTATACTTCTGGTCCCAGAAAGATGACATAGATTCACTTGTCTCTTTTTCTATCCTCTAAATACAGCAAAATACTTTGGGAATAAGTTAACAATCATAAAAGTACTTTGAAAGGTGGAAAGAAGACAGACTGGCTAGGGTCCTTAAGTCTTGAAGAAACACTTTGGTGAGTTCCCTGAGTTGTAGTTTTACCCAGAACTCCCAGCAGGCATAGGAAACACACACAGAGAAAAAAATCTGCTCCCTGACCAAAAGACTAGGAAAGGGTGAGCTCAGTAGAGCCCTGGTAGGGAGATTCATCAGCTGACTCACAGCCAGTGGCAATGACAGCACCCAGTGAGCCAGGCAGACAGACATCCATCACCCAACACCTCTGGCAGCCGCAGAACTGATTTGCGCATATCCAAGCTCCAAAAAGTCAGGTGTTTCGTGGTTTTCTTCCACACAAAAACAGAAACTGAACTAGTCGCAGGATTTCCTGATTTTCCTCAAGTGACAGAAGGCTACCCAGACAGATATTTCCCTACCCCAATAGCACTAGCAAAGATAAACTGGAAGCTTATGGCACCAGGTATGTGGTGAACCGTCCAGAGGAAACATTCTCCACCCAGCTTCCTCACCACCTACATAACACCATGGGCAGCACTGGCAAGGGTAGAGAGGGAACTTTCCTGGAGCCAGAAGAACAAAGACCAGACCAGCACTACAAGGGCTGAGCGAGCTAAGATGTCAATGGAACTACAGTTTATAAATTTAGGGCAGAACCTACATGCTAAACTTCAGTAGGGCAAATGCTTGATGAAATGGAAGATTTAAATAGGATCCTAACACAATATCCAAAACAATAACAATCAAAAAATCACTCCTTATACCTAGAACCAGAAAAAAATCACAACTAAAAAGCAAGTGATGCCAAGTCTGAGATAAATACAGATGTTGAACTACTTGACAAAGATTTTTAAACATCCATCATGATGTTTTAACAAAGTGATTATTTTCATTTTTACTGAGTAGCTCTCTTACATGATGTTCTTTCGTGTTTCAATAATTATATAGAAACTGGGAGTTTTGAAGAGACCTTAACTCACATCTGCTTTTTTTAATAATCTCACTGAAATTCCAGTTCACAAATAGGTCTCCCTTGAATTTGGGTAATGTATAGAAAATCTTATTATCTAGTAAATGTTAATTTCAAATACCAAACCTGGCAATTTGATTTTAATTCTAGGCAGTTCTCAAACTTGTCTGTATACTTGAATTATCTAATGAGTTTTTAATATAGCATAAATGCCTAGATCTACCCCCAGATGAATTAAAACAAAATCTGGCAGTTTTTTTCAATATCTATATTATTTTCAAAAGTCACCCAAGTGATTCTAGTGTTCAACTATGAAAAAAAAGATAATAAGTTATTGTAAAAGCATCACTAAGACAGAAAGTATATCTTGTTCCACTGAATTTCTGACATGGAAAATCTAGAGAATGAAACACAGTATTTAGAGCTTGAATATTTAGATTACAAACCCTACTTTAAAAGTAAGAATATTTTAGCATGGAGATTTTCTTCTGTTTGATAAAGGAATGATTTGCAGATCTTCTGCTTCCCCAAACTAGTATCTTTTACTGCTGACAATACTTTCAAAAGGGAAACTTTCTTAGGTATCTCACCACCATAATATATTTTGGTGCAATAATTTTTTAAAGTATATGAACTGAATTGTGAAAATACTCCCTAATATAATCCCTCTTTCCTAATCTTTTTTTTGTTTTTTGTTTTTTTGTTTTTTTAGGAAAACAAAAAATTAAAGAGCAAGGGATGTCTGTCCATCCATCTGTCTGTCCATCTATCTGTCTCTCCATCAACCGATCCAGGATAGAGAGGACAGTTTGAAGCTGGAGGATAGCAAAAGACACTCCAAATTTATCTTTAATGCTCTCTTTTATTTTAATTAACTAAAAAAGTTGTGATACAAAATTCAAAAACTATTCAGTAAACTAGAAAATTCAATAAACTAGAAAGTTTACCTTTCTCTGGGAGATAAGGTACTTTACTATTATACTATTCTCTATATATGATTTTTGGAACCTGTAACAAAATTCATCATGAAGAATATGTACTAGTCGCTTAGAGGAGAGGAGTTGGGTCATAGTGGAAGTGGATTCTAGCCCTTCATTCAATTCTGTAATTTCTTATTTCATACATTTTTCATTATTCCTGTCCTTTTTTGGGAAAAAAATGAGAACCAGTTGTTTCATTTTTAAAAATCTTTCATTTTAAAAAAAAGTGCTTCACTGATTATAAGATTTTGATATATGAAGCATATACATCTCTTCTTCTAGCAACCTTCTTGGGAGGGAACATGATTTGCTTCCTTTCACCTGGAATCTTCGATTTAGGTAATGCTATGCTGTTAGATAGAAGAGTTACATTTTATATTGGACATGTATTAATATAATGTACTATACTCTAACATTAGGTGTAATATTTTGCAATCTATTGTCTTGTATGTTCAAGTTGTGTACTGATATATTCAGAAAAATCCTGCTAAGTGTTGCTCTCTTCAGCATTATGCTTTTATTTATTTTTCACTTACAACACAGTTTACAACTGTCAGCAAACTGTTCAACAATAGGCATAGTGCACAGTGAGGCCTTGTTCATCTTTTTGACATTAATGGAAGGTTTTATCTCTATAATATTTCTGTAGATTTATTCTGTTCCTAGGAATGCAAATCTATGAAATTCATCTTCTATTTTTCGGTTTCTAAGTCTTATTCAGGAATAGATTTTGAAATTTAATCAACTTTTTCTCATCAACTGAGAATAATATATGGAGTTGAAATAATGAATAGCCTTAACAAACCAAGTACTTAGTTGGGTATGATTTTTCAGGCACCTTGTGTAGATTTCTCCACCTTTATTAATAAGGGAGATGAAAGATTTCAGTAACGTGTTTTACTTTCCTTCGGTTTTTAATTTTTTTAGTCGTATTAAGTTTTTAAGTGTTTGGGGATTATCTTATCTTTCACTGTACTTCAAAACAATGTATATGATAACAGATGAAACTCAGTAAATTTTAAAAGAGACTTAGATCTCAATATATTTTAATTATTATGATGACATTATGGACAATTCAAATTTTTAGTCACTTCTTGAGTTAATTTTATCAAATTATATTTCATTCAAATTATCAAGCTTATATTGTATTTCAAATGAACTCTGTGTTTGTGTGTACATAAACCTACCCAGTGTACGCAGTTATTATTTTAATTTCTAATGAGTTTATTTGTGTGTTCCTTATTTGAGCCTTCACTATATTTGTCAAATGTTCATTGCATTGTTGGTATTTTCAAAGAAATAATTCTTGGTTTTAGTAATAAAGTTTGACATTTACCTATTTCTTTTTTATTACTTCTCATATATTTAATAATTTCACCTGTAAGGTAGCTGATTACTCCAATATGATCATCTATCATTCTTCATAATTTATAAATAAGTAAAAATTGCCACAAATATAAAAACTAATCTGTATAAATTATGTTATCTATTTTATAAATATATTAAAATATAGAGACTCTGGCAATATTGATATTAACTTTTAAGGAGAAAGTTGAATTCTGTTGAACTATTTTAATAGTTAAATGCCTAAGCCTATTGCAGATGATACCATTTAATATATAATACATATTAGTGGTATCTAGTTGAGTATATATAATATACACATATCCATTTATCTATTTCTCATTCTCTGTGTGTGTATGTTTTATATACATTATACAGCAAGCAAAAACTCATCAATTTTTATGTACAAATCAAGTTAAATCAGTGGGAAATAATCTCTCAGTAAATAAAGAAAAGAATAAATTATGCTTTTCTTGGATCTGATTTAAATTGAAATGACTGGCTAGTTATTCAAGACTGCTAACTATTTTTAATGACAGTAGGAATTTCACCCAAAGAATTTATATTAGCTAAAATCTTTCTCTAGGCATTACCACAAAAATGTGTGCTTTTATGTCATTTTAAAAACATAAGAGGGGAAAAACAGAGCTTATTTAGAGATAAAGAGATTAGAGGAAATAGAATAATAATGAAGTGGAGGATTTGGGTGAAAGATGATAAATTAAAAGACTAAGTTCTTCATATTATAGGCAAAAAAGGATCAAAGCATATAAAGGCCATTTAACACATAAAAGAGTGGGAAATCAAAGTTTGAAATAAAGTAATAATAATGCCAGCTAGTTTAGAAGAGAATTCATGTTGAGATATGATAAAAATATTGTCATTCAAAATTCACATTTAAAAGTTTAATACATTGTATAATTTAAAACTAGAAAAAATATATGAATACATCAGGAGAATCTATTTGAAACTCAATTTCTCATCTAATCATAAAGTGGAAAACATCCTTTTGTTTGAAATGTTCTTCACTTGGTATACCAAGATGTTATAAGAAGCTAAAGGCAAAAAATATTTAAGGGATTATGGTAATAGCATTTGAAATAGCATGAAGAAATGGTAGGATTATCATGAATAAAAAATGTCGTGAACTGTACTTGGAATTCTATTTCTTATTTTATGTGAGTGTTGAGTGTTTTATAATAACAAAGTATACTTTGAGTGGAATATTTAAGGAACTGCACTTGATTGGAATCGTTACAGAGAATTGTTTGACAGATCCTATTTTTGAATACTGATTCCTTCCATTTTCAGTTATATTTATGCATATATTTTTGCTTCAAACCTATTCTTTAGCTATCAACTGAGCAATTTTTGTTGTGTGTTATAACAATCTCAAATGATTGGGATAAAAATCAAATGTGTTAGGTAAAAATATAAAGAAACCAAATCAATTAGGCTTTATCCATGTTTGTGATTGAGTTAAAGAAAATAGTTTAAGATCTTAAAATGGAAAGACTCATTTTATTTTTTCTCATGTATATGCATAAGGTATATATATATATGAATTCTGAAACAAATGTATGGTTAACAATATATTTTCCATTGACATAAGTCTTTATATTTTTCATAATATTTTCTAAAACCCTTAAAAATTAACTTTTTAGAAAACTAGTGTGAATCTATTCTTGGTTTGTGGAAAGATATGATTTACAGATGAATCTTATATATTATTATATTATTATTAATAATAATTTTACTAGCTGGTGAAAGGTGGAAAGGCCCTCACACATTTTGGAAAGATAACCCATCCATGCTACTTAGTATCTGATATCTCTGAGCCAAAGTAAGAATAAATAATATCATTATGTCTAATAAGTGTGTCACTTCTGAACATGGGAGCCAAGAGCTATGTTGAACATAAAATGTGACTTGCAAATATGTGAATTTGCATTATTTGTAGAAAATCACTATTTTTAGGATTAATAAAGCTTTAAAATTTTCATTTAAAGATAAATATCTACTAAAGAGGAGCTGAAAGTGACTGTGATATAAGATGGTTGGCTAAAACATGGAAAAAAGTGAACTATACATCCATTTTTAAAAAATATGTTGAAATAGAAGTAACTTCAATGCCAAATACAAAGATGTGTATTGGGAAAACCCAGATAAATATGACATATCAATTGCCCTCCCAGATCTCATTGTCGAAGAGTAGTTACAGATTTTTAAACTAATACTTTCTATATTGTAGAAGCCTTAAGAAGATTTAAGGAATAAGAGTCAAATTCTGACCACAAACCTAAAATTATAAAAACAAGGGGTTGAAAACAGAAAAGGGGCACCCCATCACAGACCAGAGTTGAACACACAGATTTGGATACAAGGGAATCTGGAAGATAGGAAATGAAACAAGAATATGTCACCATAGACATTTATTTTATCTATAATCAATTATTTCCACAATGGCATATTGGAGAAAATTAAAAATAAAATTTTAATATGTGCTAATTTAGTAAAAAATATTTATATAAATACTATTACATGTTCTCTGTGTTAAATAATACTTCTAGTTTTTAAGGATGCCTCTGGCTATCTAAAGTGGATGAATCTTGCTCACAACCAATACTATGTTTCTCAGATCAAATAAAATTAAGAACTTAAAGAATGCTGCTTAAATAAAGGTTATTTCTGCCTGGGATGCTAAATTATGCATTGTACATACTAGACTGAAAATGATTATGTGAAGTGATATTACTAAAGTATATAATGAAAAAAGTGCATATGTGTATATGTGTGTATACATGAAAACAGTTACCTTCATACACACACTCCCTTAACGCCATCTCCCCTTCAATTGTGACAATACTGCGTTCCTCCACTTCACAGCCAAGATTTTTGAAAAATATTATTTACGCCTTTCTTGTTGTTGTTTTATTTCTCCTTTCCAGGAGACCTGTGTTATGCTCTTTTGACCATGCTTATCAAACCAACAGACATTCTCCCATCCCCTTCTTATTAATAGGATACTAAATAACATGTTTTTAAGTACTGGGTGAAGACACTTTGATTTCAAGAAGTTCTTGCTCCTTTTGCAGTATCAAGCATTGTCCATGAAAAACTAGGGAAATTCTTCTGGAAGCTTACAGAGAAGTTCCCCCCTTATAAAAGGGACATGCATGAGAGAAGTGTTCACATTTGCCACTGTGTTTCTGTCCTCCTGTCATGAATGTAACAGTAGTTCTGAGGCTGTAGCAGCTATCTTGTGAACAAACGCAAGCAATGAACAAAGGGGTAAAGTGCCAAGACACTGAAGACAAGAGAGCAAGTGGAAGTTGTTAAACTTGCTGATATTGATAACCTGCCAATCCTGAGACCACCTATTTCCAGATGACAGGTTGACTAGCTCTGAATCTTTCTCTAGAAAGCATTTCTAACTGTTGTAGAGTACATTCAAATGCATATGTTTTAGTGTTAAGTTTTAATGAGTTGGATTTAGATAAGCAAGTCACTCAGAAATAATTATAAGTAAAAATAGAAAGAATATATCTAAACCAAAAGTAAAGATTTGTTTACCAACACAGGGCAGAACTGTGGTTGAATATCAGAGACTAAATTACGAGCTAGGAGGAAGCTAGGTTGAAAATGGAATGTAAACAGTGTACATTTAAGATTTTGGGTGTGTGGAGGAATTCCTTAAGTTGCTTTTGCATGTCACCAAACTAATCTTCAGCCATATCATTAATCCTTCAATTGATTTACATTTGTATTACCCCTACTTGTGTGTGTGTTTGTTTTGAGGATTTTGTTCTAGTTTGTTGCCTATCTAACATAGTAATTTTTCTTAAATTTTTGATGACTTTAGACTACTTGTTTATATTTAGAAAATATGTTCAAGGTGACTCAGTATTCATTGCTCGGATTGGTTCCTTCACTCATGTAAAATCACAGTTCCTCCAGAGTGAACACAGATGATTACAAGAGTCCTGGTCACCATGAGTGTTTGGGGATTCACAATCAAGCTGTCTGTTCTCTGTGTTTGTAGAATGGTTACCTTCCAGCTTTAGAAGATCTCTGTCTCAGTATCACATAATATTATATGTGGCATCGTTCTTTTTTTTCCCATAACCAAATGCCCAGAGTAGAGTCTTCCTACACAAAAGTGTTCCCATAAATTTTATTGATAAAGCTTTTCTTTCTTCCTATTGGACATTATTTTAGAGAAAAATGCTGCAGCCATTCAACTGCCAGCTAGGGATGGGTCATTATTCTATATTCCTACTGCTAATCATTTCAACAGTTTTCCTACTAGTTGACCCTGAACCACAGCTCTTTCTATTTCTGATCTTGGCAATATTTTTCTGTGTTTCTTAAAAAAAAAAAAAAAAAGCACTTGTCAGATTTTCACTCATTTATCTACACTGAGTTCTGATTCCCTCAGCTCTATTATGTTTCCCCATCAATTAAATGCCAGCCACTTTATAACTCCCAGAAATATTTCAGTCTCTAGTAGATTAAGGCATCCTTCCTAGTAGACCATGCTGCAATGGGATTATTTGTTTGTTTGTTACTTATTCTATCTTGCCATGGAATTTTGTCAGGAAAGAAAGATGCTATGGACTGAATGCTTGTGTGCCCCTAAAATTCATATGTTGAAGCCCTACCCCCCCAACCATGTGATGATATTTAGAGATGGGGTTTTTAGGAGGTAATTACATTTAGGTTTAGATGAAGTCATGAGGATAGGGAATTCATGATGAGATGAGTGCCCTTATAAAAAGTGACATTAGAGTGCGCTCTCTCTCTCTCTCTCTCTCTCTGTCTTTCTCCTTCTCTTTCACTTTCTCTTTCTCTCTGTGTGTACACAGAGGACAGGTCATGTGAGCACACAGAGACAGGCAGCTATCTAAAAGCCAGGAAGAAAGTTCTCACCAGAACCTGTCCATGCTGGCACTATGATCATGGTGTTCTAGCCTCCAGAATAGTGAAAAAATGAATCTTCGTTGCTTAAGCCATCCAGTCTATGGTATCTTGTTATGACAGCCTGACTGAGCTGACTGACACAAAAGATAAATTGTTTAGTCAGTCATCTTGTTCTAGAAGCCACAAAGGATTTTTACACCAACCACCATTTCTTTCTTAAGATACAGTTGCTGCTGCCACCTTCTCCATCTCTTTCTCCTCTTCCACCTCCTTATTCTTCTCCATAAAAATATCCTTTTGTGTTTCCTTCCTAACTCTATTGGTTTTCTTACTCATTGTCCTTATACAGTGTTTCTTATAATCACATTTTTATTTTATTTAACTTTTTTTTTTAAACATCTTTATTGGAGTATAATTGCTTTACAATGGCGTGTTAGTTTCTGCTTTATAACAAAGTGAATCAGTTATACATATACATATGTTCCCATATCTCTTCCCCCTTGCATATCCCTCCCTCCCGCCCTCCCTATCCCACACCTCTAGGTGGTCACAAAGCACAGAGCTGATCTCCCTGTGCTATGCGGTTGTATAATCACATTTTTAATGTTAATACATTTAAGAATATTCATTGCTTACAAGTCACTCTTTCTGTAGCCAAACACATTCATTAACCTGGCTTCTCTACTGACTTGTTCTGAATCTAACCCATATGATCCTTTTTAGCCAAAGTAAAGTGTTTGTATTTTATTCTCAGTCTACTGGGAAGGCACTAAAGAATCCTAGGCATCCAAGTGCTGTGATCGCTCTTTTATTTTGTAGACAATTACTCTGATTTTTAGGTGGTACAATAATAAGTGCTATAAAAATAGGAATAGAAGAGCACTCCGTGGAAAACAAAAATCACAAAATTCTACTTTCTCTACATCTTAACCATATTCCCAGGATGAAATCTCACTGGTTCTGATTTGCAGAATTGTTCTCATTCGCTGAACCTTTAAACAAACCCTGCCCTATGGGAGTGTGATAGTCTGAATTTTATTAAGCCAAGTAGACCTCCACCTTTAAATGGGATTGGCATTAATAGCTCTAAAGTTGCACAATTTGAAATTCCAGATTTTGTCTAGAAATAAGTAAAAGAGAAACGGATTCTGAAATACAAGCACCAATAGCCACCATGGTTTGTGAGGGGATTAATGGGAAAGTAGGATGAGTTATTAGGAAGCTGTGGCAACAGTCCAGGTACAACATACATTAATGGCTTTGTTGCTATTTTAGCCAAGGAGATGGAGAAAGGAAGCCAAATTTATGATATATTTTAGATGCAAGATCATCAGGACTTGATGGTTTAATAGATATGAATAAAGACAGAGATGAATATGGAAGTTGAGACTTCTACGTGAATGTAGAACACTAGGGAAGAGTATGTTTCAGGAGAAACTTAAGAATTTACTGTTGGTGTGTTAGATAAGAAAACCTCATACTGTAGTTAAGTGGAGCAGTTAATGAGAAAGCTGAACATCTGATCTTGAATTTCCCAGGAGAGACATGCAATCGAACTGTGTAGAAGTCATCAAAGACAGATGATTTTAAAGCCATGAAATAGTGAATATCAATTAGAGGAGGGTATGAAGAGGGAAGAGAAGGGAGATGATCAGAGTTTGCAAACTTCAAAAGCTGTCATGAGTGAGACAGTAGAAGGAGATTATCTGACAGAGTATTGAGGGCAACACCCCCAAGGTAAAGAGGAAGACAAAAGTTGAGTCACAGAAACCAACAGAAAAGGGGTCATGCTAAGGGGGAGAATTGCCCATCATATCAAAATCACAGAGAGGTCAAATAAGATGAAAAAATAAAGCTGTTATTCATGGCCTTGGAACATGGAGTTTCAACTTGCCAAGTTTGTAGATGATATAAAAGTAAATAAGCAATTGGAGTAAATTTGAATTTTTTAAAAAACAATCTTTAAGATTTTTGTCTATGCAACAGAATTATGAGGCAATTGTCACGCTAACTTGAGAGTGGTGAGGACTGAGTTTTCTGTTCATTGTATGATAAAAGAGTGTAAAATAAATTTATATGATGATTCAGCAGAGAGTGAGAAATGCAGAGATACTTTCTATCATATAGACAGTTGGCTTTTCATTCTTTAAGTGTGTAGTGTCTGAGAGAGTTAAGTACCACCGAGTAATAAGGCCAGGTCATTAAGTATCCTGTCCAGAGACTGCTAAAAAGCAAATGAATTACATGGCAATGTAAGCTTCTCTGCACAAAATCTACTGAAGGATCCTGTTGAAATGCAAATGCCTTTATTATGGTGAATCACCTTAAACTTCATAAATAGTATAATGCACATAAATCCCATGAAAACTGTTTGTGTTGAGAAAATAAAATATATTAATATGAGCATGCATACATTAGATAATGCCCATAAAGGCAGCTTTATAAAGATACTGCATTTTATTTGCCATTTAATATTTGCATTTTCCTAGTTTCTTATAAAATAATCTATTCTAGGGACATGAACTAGCAATGGTCAGGTTCAGTCTGTATTCAGACATGAATAGGTAATAGTGCTCAGGTTGATGTTCTGTGAAATTCCTTATGTTCAACAGGAGAATACCAAAGCCTAGCTGTGAGTGCCAGACCAGTTCATAGCAATGCCAACTCGTAGCTAAAACTACCAGGCTGTCTCCTTTCTAAATGCTGATAGGAAATAACTACTCATGACTAGCTCCCCTATAAATCTAATAAATAGTTGACAAATATATATACGTGTATATATATATATATGTATATATATATATTGAAAATGATCAAGATAGCAACCATGATCAACAGCAAGAGGTGCCATTAGAGTGAGAAAATGTAAAGAATCACCTGTGATCAGTATGATTGAGAAATAGACTAAAAGTCACTAAAATGAAAAACTACAGCAGAGAGAGTGACAGTAAAAGAAAGGCAACATCGGAGACACTGAGGTAATCGGGAAAATTAATTGAAGAGTTTGAGGTATTTGAGGTAAAATTGACAAGTTATTTTTAATATTTTTGGAAATGCAAAACAACAAGAATAAACAGAACAATCCTGAAAAAAATACAGCTATTTCTAGACATTATAATTATTAAAAAGTTACAAGAGCTAAAACAATATGCTGTTGGAACAATGACAGGAAAATAGACAAATGGAACACAATGGAGTCCAGGAATAGCCCCGTCTGTGTACGTGTGGCACTGTCATGCAATGTGGAGAGAATGGTCGTTTCCTGAATGTCACTGGACCAACGGACTATCCAAATGGAAAAAAAAAAAGATATATACATATATGTGTGTGTGTATATAGATATATACATATGAATATACATATATATGTATATATACATAATACTATATATATTTATATCTTGACTTCTAACTCACAATATACACAAAAATACATTTCAAATGTAATCTAGAGTCTACATGAAATTTAAATAATAAACATCATAGAAAATAACATAGGAGAATATCTTTGGGGTCTTTACATATTTTTTTAATGACACACAGGCACTAAGATAAAGGATATAGTAGTGATATTAAGGTATATTACAACTATTAACTTTTTTATACATTGTTCTTTGGAATTTGAATTTTTTTTTTTTTTTAAATTTTTTTTTTTTTTTTTTTTTTTTATGGCTGTGTTGGGTTTTCGTTTCTGTACGAGGACTTTCTCTAATTGCGGCAAGTGGGGGCCACTCTTCATCGCGGTGCGCGTGCCTCTCACTATCGCGGCCTCTCTTGTTGCGGAGCACAGGCTCCGGACGCGCAGGCTCAGTAATTGTGGCTCACGGGCCTAGTTGCTCCGCGGCATGTGGGATCCTGCCAGACCAGGGCTCGAACCCGCGTCCCCTGCATTGGCAGGCAGACTCTCAACCACTGCACCACCAGGGAAGCCCTGGAATTTGAATTTTTGAAACTACTTTGGATGACTGGAAGTTTTTAAGGAAGCTGGATATATACATACCCTGTAAATCAGCAATTCCACTTTTAAGTGTAAACTCAAGAAAAACACGTACATATTTCCCCAAAACAAAGTACAAGATCGTTCCTGGAAGTTCGTTTCATAATAGCTAAAAACTAAACAACTCAATTATGCCTCTACTTTAAGATGGATAAGCCAACAGTGATATACTCGTATAGTGGATGCCATAGGCATTCTATTAAGATGGCCGCCAATGACTACTGACTCCTGGTATTTACATTCTGCGTAATCACTTCCCTTTGAGTGTGGACTGGAATTAATGACTCACTTCTAACCAATAGAATAAATGAAAAGTGATAGGATTTCTCTTTTGAGATTAAGTAACAAAAAAAACTAAGGCTTCTAAGTGTTCTCTCTCACTTCCCCACTCACATTGAGGGAAGCCAGCTGCCATGGTATGAGTTACCCAAAGAAGGGGCTCACAAGGCACCAAACCTATACCTCTATGCAACAGGCAGAGTGGACCATGTGAGTTAGCTTGGAAGCAGATTTTCCTTCTTTAAAGCTTTGAGTTGACTGTCACCCTGGTTCCTACCTCCTGATTCAGAGCAGAGCCTGAACCAGGATTACTCAGCTAAATTCTGTCTGGATTCCTGACACACAGAAACTGTAATATAGTAAATGTTTGTTTCTTTAAGCTTTGATATTTGGGGGTAATTTACTTTATAGCAATAGATAACTAATTCAGTGAAACATGAGAGAGCCATGAGAATGAACAAGTCTCAATTACATGAAAAAAATTGGGTAAATTTTGAAAACAAATATTGGAGCAATATAACCAGACACAAAATGGTGCATACTGTGTGATTCCATTTATAAACAGTTCAAAAACAGGCAAAGTGAATTCATATCATTGGAAGCTCAAATAATATATCCTTGGGGAAAGAGGGTGGCTGGAAGTTCTCATGAGGGAGATTTGTGGGTCTGTTTCTTCTTTTTATAGAAATGTATCAAGCTGTATAGTTTTGATTTGTATACTCTTCTGCATGTATGTTATATTTGGACATTGATTACATTAAAACATCACTTACATGTTTTTTTCTTTTCTTTATTTGACCCACTTTTTCTATAATTTTATGTTAAGATTTCCATGTCTTGTATTTTTAAATGTCTGTGGAAATAATATATTGAATTATTTTTAAATCAAATTATAGCTTCTCTACTTTTAATCAATTACTTTAAATCTTTGCATTTATTGTAGTTACTGATAATTTAGGATTTGTTTCTACCATCTTGCTGCTTGTTTTCTAATTACCATATTGTCTTTTGTTTTCTTCTACTGACTGGATCAGTTTTCTTTTGTTCAACATCTCTGCCAATATGAATGTTATAACTTTTATATTGATACTTGGTGTTGACCCATAGTACTAAAAATTTATCTTCCATATCTTAGTCCAAAGCTTGGTAAATTAGCAAGATTAATCAGTGGGAGACTATTGATGGTAAGATATTGGTCAAAAGAATGGAACATATATATTCAAAAAATTTTAAATGCAAAACTAGTAAGTTATGTAAAAGTATAGAAGTCAGGAATATCCTGTGGATATATGCATATATGCAATTGTGGGCTTCTTTGCCTTTTTCATAACCATAAATGTGAGTGGACCACGAATTCAGCATTTGAATAAGTAGACTTGAAGTTCTATAAAAGGCTGCACTGTGCAGATATCACTTCCATTTATCCTGATAATGGGTTTGCAACCCATGCATTGACAATATAAAGAGAAAAGCCATTTGCAAGTGAAGCAAATAGCTCTTGGAAATGTAGCCACATGTGGTAGAGCTAAAATCTATTCAGGGAAAGTCTGTAGATGATTTTAGGACTAAAGTGAGGAGTAAAACTGACCATAAACATGCTAATATACTCAAGTTCAATTTTTAAAAAATATATATCCATAATTATTTATAAAACTAAAAAAATTAAAAACAGAACCAAGTTCATAAGGGCAGTGAAAACAATAAACAGATGGGTCAGTTTGACATTAACTGGTGTACATAAGATATAATAGAAAGTAATTGTTTGATTCTTTGCAAAATTTGCACCAGGGAAACTTAAGATGGTTGTACCACACTGAGAAGAAAATCAAGTAACTTTAGACTTATCATCCAGGAAAGACTTCCCAGTTGCTAAGTTACCCACATAGATTCTCTATATTACAATGGGAATGTAATGAAGGGAGATGAGTTTAAGAGCCTGATTTAAGTACAGAAATGGAAAGTTTATAGAATTGTTCTGGGGTAGCAAATTCTCTCTAGGGTGTTATTGTGAATCAGCAGAGGAAACAAATGATGAATGGTGATTGTGTTTAGCAAAATTGGATGTATGAAAACATCTAGTGGTACGTTAGACCTTGTTCTCTTTTGGGTCTGTGTTAATATATCAGTGTTAAAAGATTTCAGTTACTTTGCCACCTCTTCTTCTATTAGCAACTATATACATTTTCCTTCTTCCATGAAATGGGAAAATCCTTCCAATCCTGGATCTTGTAAATTAAATTAGGGTTAATTAGGATTTCAGCAGTTTATTGTAACCAAATTATTCTCTCTATCCCTTAAGCTCAAAAAAAAGCAGGTGCCCACCAATGGGGAAAGAGGATTGAGAGGGTTTAGTTTAAAAAGAACAAGGTCTACTGAGGTCAGAGGATTAAATTACAATGGAATACCTTTATATATGGTGTTAAATTGTTAAATATACATATATATGTTTGCATGAGTTTTTTTGAAATAAGTATGTATGCAAATGTGTGTGTGGGTGTGTGTATATGTATATACACGATTGAGTCTTAAATTAGCTTGTTACTTATACCTGATGTTCTGATGTTTCTCTCACTTAATTTGGTCAGCATCATTCTACTGCTTTATCTTATTGCATAGTCACATTGTTTTAGAGTTTTTAGCAACTGATATCTTAGAAAGAAAACTGATACCTTTATGGGAAAACGCAGAGGTTGATACTCTTTGATCAGAAACGTTTTTAGCAGACTAGCTCTTTCCTAGGGTAGGTTATAAAATGGAAGAGGGATCCCCTAATACTCATTAATATCTATATTGTCCCCTAAATACAAGCTTGGCATATTGTAACTTTCCGTAGGTCTCTGAAATACCCCCTGCTTATCATCTGGTGTTTTAACAGACATTTTTAAGGTCTTTTTTGACATCACTAGGGTTCTTTCCAGCAAGAAGCTGGCTGGCATCCCTGGGTTAATTCACCATTTTGGCCAAAACCAGTAGCCTGCTTGTATACTTTGTTGTTAAGTGCAAATTGTTTGTTAGTGATTAAATAGTTAAATAAAGGGACTTTTTTTTTTTTTTTTTTTTACCGTATAGACTTCCTAACTTTATTTATGTGGCTAGAGTTAGTAACTTTAACAAGCTATACAGTTCACATTCCTTATAAAATGGCTGTAGCCATTTTTATAATATGATGATGATAGAAAGCAAATACACAAAATATACGATGCTATCATGTGCCAGACACTGCCCTATATACTTCCCATATATTAACTCATTTAAACACCACAACAAAACTTAGAGGTAGGTACTAGTCTAAATGACATCTGGGAGGTGAAGTACTAGAAACATAAGAAAAACTAGGGTCTCATAACTGGTAAGTGATAGAACCAGGACACAAACCCAGGCAGTCTAATTCCAGTAACCATGATCTTAAACCCTACTTATTCTGCCATTCATTGTCTATTATTACATGATATTAATCCCTACATTATCCTGTTTCTTATTATGTACTTCTATGTAGTATGAAAAATGTTAAATTAAATCACCCAGCAATGTTTTAGTTATAAATTAACACACTATGTGTATCAGAATTTTAGATAGTTTAGGTTTGAATTTTTGTTACTAAAATTTAGTGAGACATAAACACGTGTGTGTGTGTGTTGTATGTGTCAGACAAAGATGAAATAGTCTATAAATAACTTTATCTTAATATTTCACAAAATAGTGGATGAAAAGTGTAAATCTATGAATATTTTTTCTATTTCTTTTCCCTGTGATCTTACTGAGGAAACAATAATACATACCATGAATGTTGAACTCATAAATTTTTAAATTATAGCTTATAAATTATAATCTCGATGATACAAATATGATTTTAACTTTCACATTCAACTTGTAATTGTTTTTCAGAGGAAAAATGAATACTTTTTGCACTTCTGAAACCATGATTATGTTGAATTATTTTACTGAAATTAACTTAATACCTGTTTGTAATTATCAACAAAATAATAACTTTTAAATGGAAATTTTTTCTTTTGGATGAGCTTAGATTGGGCTTTTCGTTTGTGAGTAATAACCCATGTATCTGTTACATGAGTTGGTTGCTCATTAGCATAAATCTGTGAGTTTGAAAATATACTTTTACTACATTGTTATCTACATATATATATATCTACATATCTATCATCTGTCATCATCTGTAGTCTTTAAGCATATAACAACACTTAACCCCTTTGTATTGCACAAGAGTAGAAAGATCAATAATTGAGAAAGATATCTACATAAATTAGCTCCTAAATATCATTTTGACTACTTTATGTTCACCATCTGAAGGTCAAATGAAAAATTAACCAAAAAACAAAAAAAGAAAATAGGACAAATTTGTTGCTTCAGTTACAACTTCATGTGACCCTATAGCTCTTATTAATGGAAAAATTTGGTATTTAGATTAGCATATTAAAATATAAACTGGAGAAAGTAGTTGTTTAAATGGTATATAATGAAACAAATTGTTTTTTAAAAAGCTTTTGTACAAAATGGTTTCAAAGAGATGCTTCTTTCTGATGGCAGGGGATTGGCCTAATTAAGATGCCTGGCTAGACTGAATGCCTATATATTTCCAGTCTAAATTCTCTAAATGATTTTGTGTGATGGCAGTTAGGAAAATATAAAGACCACAGGGGGATTGATCTTGTGACCTCAACTTCATTAGCTGAATACATTTAATGAACTGAGTTAGCAGGATCCTAAGAATGGATGGAACACTTGTCATCATTACTCATCATTCCATATATAGACATTTCACCATGATGAAAGAAAAAGCCACTTTGGTGATTATGTCCCTGTGTATAAAAAGGATAGCTTGCCTCTGCCTCTTTTACTTTATTTTTCGATTTATGTGAAACTATCACCAACATCCTCTGGTCTTTTTCAGCTGATTCTTATCTCATTATTTCATAAGTCACAAATGTGTAGCCTTTAATGACCCATATAATGGAGTATACACACTGAAGTAGAGTGTTTTATCAGCTCTTTCAGATTCTTTCTTTGTATGATATGAAAAGATACAAGTTGTGCTGTCCTCATTTTGATATCCAGACATCAAGAAGTTTGTGTTATCCTACCATCACAATATTATCAATGATAAGTTCAAGTTATTATATAGAATGTCTTCATCAGATATAGTCTTCTCAGATATAAACTATCAAAATCCCAAATGCCTTGAAACATATCCCATGTGACCAATTCAAATAGTCATTGCCAGATAGTAAATATAGTACTAACATTTTTGAAATTTAATTCCTTTTGGACTGTGAGAATGAAAATCTGCTATATAATATTAACCAAGCAAAAGCAAACTATTGGCCTGTGATATCACCAAGTTCAAAGGTTCCCTGACAAGTTACATTCATTTTTTTAAATAAACTTTTAATTTTCAGTTAATTTTAGTATATAAGCGACACCTTAGAGGATCTACTTTTCAGACATAGTACTTCGTACTTACACTGTGTAGCAAACCAATTTCTCCTTCACAGCTAAAATCAATCTCCCCCACAAGTACAGTAAGTAACCCCCTTCTTTGGCTGTTAATTCAATGACATAAGAATCCCTAAGAGGCTGCAGTTTCAACTTGTAGTTCAAGGGAATCATTTTTCTGTTCCCTGGTGGAATAGTCCTCCCTTTGGAACAAAGACATCTAGACCAGTCAAGCTTAACATAATGGGGATAAAAAGCAAGATATTTTGTTAGTGGATCAATCCTACTTCTATAAATGGGTTTTCCGTCATATTAGATGGCCTTACATTTTTATGTCATTAATTTTTGTTCCCTTGGATCCGATGAATTGAGACATATAGGTATTGCCAGAGGGACGATAGGCAGTCCTTCTGAAAGACAAAAACCACATTTTGTCAATGGAATGATTATAGTTGCTGAGCTTTCGCTATCTTTCTTTTTACTCACTAAGGAAGACATCTCTTCCTCAACCTGCATTGTTTGGATAAAGATAGGGGTGAACATTTCTACTCAGAATAATTGCAACAGTCATTACGGGTTGTGGCAGAAACTCATATCCAGCAACAGGTTTGAGGATTGATCGCTAATCTCTAAATTGTCAGTCTTAGATATTATCTTCGATGGTGCCAGAGATGTTTTTGAGGATGTGCCATACCACTTCAGCTTCCTAGCAGAGCTATAATCTTGACTGTCACTCCACAGACCAGAATTAGAGGAATAAGTAAACACCGCATGGATGAAATGGAGCAGAGTTCTTCAGCTGCTTAAGGTAGAAGTACAACACCCGGTCATTACTACAAGGCTGGCATGGCTGTTTTCAGGCAATGGAGTTACTGGAATCAGCCACATGAGTCTCATGATGGTTTTGGCTTTTGCAAGAGTTCTGTGTGATACTCATCCTTTGAACAGAGGTTAAGGAACTGAGCCTCTAAACGATAATATGAAGCCATATCATGTGTTGCACAGTGGAACACAGCTGACTCTGGCAGGAAGGACGGAAGAGGAAAATTAAAGGCTTTCCTGAAGCAGGTGTGAATAAAGGATTACTGAGTTGGGCATTCACTGGAGTCTGTTCTGTAAGCCTGAAGTAGCTGAGTTATATGGAAGCAGAAACAGCGGGTCAATCCTCATCAGTTTGGTAAGCACGTGATGACATTATCACTCTCTCTGGTGGTGGCTCTCATGATTGTTCTTCCTTCCAGAAAGGGTTAGATGTCTTTTGTGTATACATCTGATTTCTTCTTCTAGAAGAAGTATTGAGCAAAGCATCCTCTATGTGCTCCTTGTCTATGTTGACATTACTGGAGAGCCAACTGTCACTGCAAGTGGGACAGACACTCAAGTTCTTCCTGCCCCAGTTTAAGGGGTAGGATCCAGTCCTTTAGCTCATAACAGGCCATCGTGTACCAGGAGCGCTATATCTGAGTATTTTCACAGCAGCTTTTTGTAGGACAATGTACTAGGTAGTTGGACCTTCAAGGGGCTTCTGACACTCAGGGATCCCAGAGCCCAGGAAGTCCAGAATTGCTGTAACCAGTGGTTGGAACTTGAGATGATCCTCCAAAAACCTCTTGCTATTTCAGGAGGATCATCTTGGTGGTACTGCGTGTCCTGTAGGAGGTGGCTCACTATTCAATTGCTTGCCCATCTCCAGAATAGCCTTACCGCTGTGCTGATAAAGAAACCAAGATCATTCTATTTCTGTTGCCTTCGACCTGTCCTCCTGAACAGGGATAATCCAGCCTTTCTCGTGGCTTTTCTTTTTTCTGCCTTTCCTTTACTTGCCTCCCTTCCTTCTGTTCCCCACTATATTTCCATTTGAAGTCCGTTTTCACATGCGCATGTAAGTAAAACTATGCATGTAGGAACTTGCTGTTTTATACCAGAATTACTTATTGTGTGTGACTATCTGCACTGCAAACAGTTTTCAGGAAGTTGACTAGTTACTAAGGCTACTTATGGGAAAATTATACAGGGTTTAACATTTTTATAAGGAAAATTAAGATTTATATCTTCTGTTTTGGTTGGATTATATTTTTACTGTTTTGATTAAAAAAAAGAATTGCATTTTTAAAAAACGAACGAGAAACTTTTGTAAAATGTAATGATAAAAAATTTTGGAAGGTGGAACTTGATATTACTATAAATGATAAATACACTTTTTACCATAATTCTAAAATATCTCTAAAGTTGTATTATTTTGAATACATATATCAACAAGTTTTATTAATATTCTGGTTTCTTTTCTATAATGCCACATAACATGCATTATCCTACAAGTCTGCCCTTTCAGAGGGTTTTATCTCTTGTTAGGTTTCAAGGATTTCCAGGTTCACAGCAGCTGACTTTTTACTACAAGTTTTATGACTCTAAAACCGTTAGAAGAACATCAGTGCTTCCCTAAATTGGTTTTTTGGAGAAAATGTAATATGTTTGATGAATTAAAATAAAAAGATGGAAACATAACAGCATATTGGATTACTTGTTAATTTTTCTTTCTCAAATGTTTTATATTGAAGGGGATTGATTTGTGGAATACATTTTCAAACCAATTTCACCTTTGTTTCTAGAAAAACTGCATTTTGTCCTAGAAAGCTATTGACATTTCATCAGAGGAAATAGATTCAGAATTGCTGCCCAGTAAAATCTTTTTTAGCGATAGTTCTCTATCTTTCACCAAAGACAATGCAATTGACCTTGGGTCAGAGGATAAAAAGCTGCCATTATGAAGTGACAGAATAACTGGTTGTCTTCCTCTACTAAGTTTTTGCCATCACAGAGTTCTTTGAGTCATGCTTTCATATAGAGAAGGAACTAATCCAATAACGACAACAACCTAAATTATGCAATTAGTTTGTCTTTGTCAATTTAAATTGGTAATTTTTTCAGAAATAAAAGCAGAACTTCAAACATATTCAGAGATCATAAACATGAATGAAATAGGACTTAAAAGTATCTTGCCATCTAAAATGTCACAAGTCAATTTTATATACCTCAAATTGTTTATCTTTTGGCTCTGCCTCATTTAAGAATAGAAGGCTAGAATCCATTTAAATCATAATCGTCTCACAATAGCAATTCAAAAACAAATCCATTAATTGTCTCTTTCCAAATAATTATTTGAAATAAGCTTCTTAATGGAAAACATCTGACACCAAGTAACCATTTAATTCCTTCAAAGAGGGAGAAACTTGTTTTAAATACAATTATTTCTATTATCACATTATATTAAATACTTAAGATCATGCAAATGTCTTGAAAGTTATCTCCTTTTTAGGAAAGTGTAGACATAAGATAATCTTATAGGAAAATTCACAGTAACACAGATTGATAAAAGGAAAGTGTTAGGAGCTAAGGGTATTGATATATTTTCCATTTATTCTTTGGAGGCTACTGAGTAGCTAGATTAAAAGACACTACCTCAGACATTAAAGATAGAAATGAGACATCGTTCTTGTTTCAATTGTGTCATTGATTAATTGTGCAATCATAGACAGTCCACTTATTTTTCTGAATCTTTGCTTTCCAGGCATTACAATGGAGGATTTAAACTATTTTTTCCTCCAAAGAGTCTTCTAGTAGTAATTATATCATTAGCTATTTTATTTGTATTATATGAAGCAATTGAAATGTCCAGGTTTGTTTTATTTGAAAAATTTGTACTATTTGATCACTAGAAAAAAGTTCTCTGAAATGAATATTACTATTTGATTTAGCACATTCACCATGCATCAGGGGCACCATTGGTACTTATTCCCAGCCATTAGAGGTGACAGTTTTGTGGAATTCTGCCTGGTGTCTATCTTTCACTCAATGAGTTGGCTTACTGTATTGGGGCAGAAAATCATGGTAGAATCCCAAGGATGTCCATGTCCTAATCCCAGGAATTTGTGAATATGTTACCTTACATGTCAAAAGAGACTTTGAAGATGTGATTAACTTAAGGATCCTAAAATGGGGATATATCCTGGATTATGCAGGTGGGGCCAATGTAATCAACAGTGTCCTTATAAGTGAAGGGGGGAGCTGGAGGATCAGAGAGGGATACATGATGATGGAAGGAGAGGTCCGAGTGATGTGATTGTTGACTTGGAGGATGGAAAGGGGCCACAGGCCAAGGAATATGGGCAGCCCCTAGAAACTCAAAAAGACAAGAGTGTAGATTCACCCTTCGAGCTTCCAGAAAGAACCTGGAGGGTCAATAACCTGTTGGCACATTGATTTTAGCCGTGTGAGACCAATTTGGGGCCTCTTACTTCCAGAACTGTAAGATAAGAAATGTGTACTGTTTTAAGTCATTATGTTTGTGGTAATTTTTTTTTTTTTTTTTTGCAACAATAGGAAGCTTACTGTTATATTTTCATCTCTACCTCTTTTTTTCTCACCTGGAAGCAATAAAATAAAATATATCATGAAACTTCTATTGAGTTTCACTGTATGATTGCTTAGTTTTTATAATGTAGTATTTAATGATTGCAAAGTCTTCCTAATTCATATGTGAACAGACACTGGATATATTTTTAAGTTCGGGCCTACAGGATTTGCTGATGGTTTAAGTGTATGATAAATCAAATATCAATCTGAGGATTTGTTTTTGGTTTTAGCCTTATCAATAGTAAGAATGGGGTTCTTGGGTTTGGTGGAGTAGAAGGAGGAGAAGAAGACTGAGATGGAAAGACCCTTAGTGCAGTTAAGCATATTATAAGTTTGAAATGCCTAGTAGATGCCCACGTGAAAGTGTTTTCTGAGTAGTTGTATTCATCTGGATTTTAAAGGATCAACATATAAACTTGGAACTCATGAGATACAGGTATTATTTAAAACTATAGAACATGATAAGGTCACCTAAAAAGTAAGTGTAGAATGGAAGAGAAGGGGTTTCTTGGGCTTGCTTGGCAATATGAAGAGGAAATAGAAAAGGAGAGGAGAATGAGTAGTTAGTGAATCAGGTGATATACTAATTGAATGAACTGTTTCAAAATAATGTATTAATCATCTGTGCCAAATGTTGTTGGTGGGTTACATGAGAACTGAGACTTGAACATTTAATAGAGCAAGGTAGAAATTATTGTTGACTTTGGCAAAAATGGCATTAGAGGCAAACAACAACAACAAAAAAAAAACAAACAAAAAACCTTTGGAGTATATTCAAGGCAAAATGAAAAAAAAAGTATAGATAAACACATAAATTGGAAAGAGATGTGGGTCAAAGGAGTTTTGTTCCTTTTTCTTTTGAATATGGATAAATTACAGTTTGGTGCTATAAGAATGTTTCCAATTGATGATCTGAGAGATGAAGGGGATGATCACTGAAGTGAAGTCACTGAATAGTTCAGAGGAGATGGGATCTACAGCACAGCTAAAAGAGTTTAAATCATAGTTAGTCCAATAATTACAGAAAGGAAGAAAGACTCATGGATACAGTTGGTCATTTTGTTCCTCTTTGCTCTGTAGTGTTTCCTGGTCTCACTGAAACCCCCTATCAGGAGTCTATTTCCCTGATATCCCATCAAGTGCCAATATTCCAGGAAATGTCCCACGGTTTAGACTCTCCTTCTAGAAATACCCCATTGTGAAAGAACCAGGTTTTTCTGCAATTCTTTCACCAAAGCTGTCATATAGGAAGATTGTATCCCACTGTGGTTAAGGCCAGAGTTCCAAAGGTTGTTTTTGTTTAATTACTTTATGCATTAGACTTGTTACCGAATGCAGGTTCACGTGCCCAACGCACTGTGAGGTCAAACAAACAGAAAGCAAAACGTTAGAGTTTGGAGCAGAGAAAGGTGTATTGCAGGGCCATGCAAGGAGACAGGTGGCTCACGCCCAAAAGTTGTTGCAAACTTCTTGGTACAGGAATCCTTTGTTCTTGCAGCTGTCCACATAGGTCAGGTCACGATGTTCCTATAAAGCTCCAACAGGACAAATGTTATTCTCTGTTCTGCAACTTTTTATCTCTATATGAATGGACTCTTAAAGATTGGAGACCAGAGAATAAGCTATTCTGTATATTTCAAGCTATAGACAACATTCTTTTATAGAAGGTGCAGAGCCAGCATGACTAAGCACAGGAAACAAAGCACAAAAGCCAAAATAAAAGGAACAGATCTAACATGGAGTCATGTTTGTTCTTCCCTTTTACAGTTTCTTAATGCTTAGAAGTATTTTTTGACTCTAGTGAGATCTATATAAATGTTAGTTTTTCTTAGCTACTATAATCTGTTAAGTACAACAACAATACATAAATAGACTTTAGAAGAATTAAATATTTATCAACACATTTCATACCTAATGTTTGATAAATGTTTTTTATCCTCTTCTTCTCTTTGTATTTTTGATGTTAGTTATATGATTTAATTCAAATGCTTGGTCTTTCTCCTCTACCCAACCTATAAATATTCTGTATTTCTCAGCTAATTTTTGCTCCTCTTCTCTTTCTAGATTTTTTTCCCCAAGTGATATCACCAATTCCTATGGATTTAAATATTGCCCTAGCACAATGACTCCCAAAAGTATAGATCCAGAGTAGAATGCTCCTCTAAAACCAGACCCACACATGCAACTTTGCACTGACATTTCTATATAGATACCTCATGGCTTTCTCAAAATTAACTTGTGCAAAAAGTATCTCTTATCCTCCCACTCCAATTTTCCCTTTGCCTGAACCTACTATGTCTCAGTAAAGAACAACACAGTCTACTTAGTTACTCAGTCTCGAAACTTAGAAATCATTTCTACTTTTCCATTTCCTTCATAACCATCCTATTATTCAGAAGCCTTATCAATTCCATCTCCTAAGTGCAGCAACATAATTTTTTCCTTTATTTTTCATCTCATGACAGTTTCATGATAACACCCCAGTCTTAGCTGCAGTCATCTCTCACCTCTATTAATAACAGCCTGCTAACCAGATTAACTGGTTTCAGTTAATGACTCCTTCTCAGTCATTTATTCTCTCCCCTTACAGAATAATAATCCTCCTTAAATGCATATTTAATCACATTCTGTGCTTCTTAAAGCATACTAATGGTTTTTCACTGCTCCTAAAATAAACTCTAAACTCTGCCATAGTCCTTTGACTATCTCTAATCTCTCTCTTTATTACTCTGCTACAGCCAAAGAAGATATTCTCAGTTCTTCATACACAAAAAAAGTTCTTTCCTTCCTCAGGGCTTTTGCACATGGTGTTTTCTCAGCCTGTATTGTTCCTTCCCCCAATCCTCACATGACCAGCAACTCATTCCTTGGGTCTTGGTATAAAGGGCATCTCTTCAGTAAGATGGCTTCCTTCAGTATCCTATTTCCCACACCCACTATTCATCTTGGCCCTTTATGTGTTCCCTTTAAAGTGTTAATACAACAAGCAAAATACATTAATAGTCTATTTGTAAAAAAAAAAAAAAAAAAAAAGAGAGAGGGGAGGATATCTGAGATTCTGTTTTCCTGGCACAATGGCTAGCACAATTTCTGCTGCAGAGTAGGTATTCAATTTTAAAATAATAATAAATTCTACTTTAAAATTTTATTAATGTGTTTTGTTGTAATTTTATAAAACAAAGCTGATTTAAAAAATGAATTAATAAACTTTATTTAACTGAGAATATCTACATTTATATGTTACTTAGCCTATGAAATATTTTATTCCATTTATATGACTAAGGATAAAATGGCATAAATAGAATTAATGAAATTATGCTTATGTATTATAAATTGAAAGTCTTCATTTAATCAAAATTATAAAATTAAAATATAAATAGATTTATCTGATGTCATACACTTCAGTGGCTTTACTGGAATGAAAATAGTGCTTGAAGCAGAATAACAGACTGTCTTACATCTTGAATTTTCAAGTTTTGACCAATGTCTGTGTGACTTGAGGCTGCTGGACATCTGGTAAATTTCACTCCTGTATTTTGGCATATATTTCTTTGTTATGTTTGGGAAAAAAATAAATGCTTGCAATGGGTGACTGAAATATTTGTGAGAAATTCATGCTTGCATATTTTATTTTACCTCTTTTAATAGTTTATTAATTCTCATTTTTTCTTTTAAACTGATGAAAACACAAGTGAAATGAAAACCATTTAATTGTGGTGATCAATGCCCAAATATTGACAAAGGAATTTTGTAAACAATTTACTAATAAAAAAAATAATTAGTAAACTATGTGATTTAAGCTGGTATTTTTTCTGTAGTTTTGATGTTTCATTCTTATATTTCCTTTCAATTACAACAAGATGGAAAGAGTAAAAGAAGTTGGATTTGAGATTTAACTCCAATTTCACAAATTGAATCATCTTTATTTCCCTTCTCTCTGATGTTTCTTCTGATTTTACCTTTAATATATAGATTTCTATGTCACATAGAGCACTAAGCATAATCTCTTTCAAGAAATTCACAAGCATGTTGAAAATGAGACCTGTGGAGAAGTAACCAGGAAGACAATTCAGGAAGTGATAAATGCCAGGGAAGCAGTTGTTCCCCGTAGCTCTCACAGTGCTAAAAGGTCCAAGGACACAGAACTCAAGTCCTGAATAAATAGATGAACTGTGTTCTCCATGTCCTGAACATTCCAGCTGATGCATGCAAAAATTGCCTTAATGATAGTGTGCCCATACATCCCAATTTACGCCCATTGTCCAACCTAATTATTAATAGCATTTCTTTTCACTCCCAAAATAGCTGGTTTAAATGAGTTGGCCCTCCTATTTAATGCTCTCATGAGTGCCAGGGGTACAGCAGCAAAATAGGTTAAATTACTCTCCCTTCCTCCCTTTTCCCACCACTCCATGAAGTACACACACTTATTCCCTTCTCCACCTCCTGTTACCACCAGACCTAGTTTGACTCAAGGTGCAGACTGGATTGGAAGAACTGATCTTCATTTCAGGAATTCACTCAATAAATTAGAGGAAACTTTTCTTTACAGAAGATCAAGATCCAGGCTTGTAATTTTATCTTTTATATAAATCTGACCTTTGAAAGCAATGTTTTTTTCTTTTCTTTTTTTGTTTCTAATAGCCCTTGAATATTGGCTTCCAGATGATCTATTTCTTTTTTTTTGTTTTCTTTTTTTTTTTAAACTTTAGGTTGGTTTATTTATTTATTTATGGCTGTGTTGGGTCTTCGTTTCTGTGCGAGGGCTTTCTCTAGTTGTGGCAAGCGGGGGCCGCTCTTCATTGCGGTGCGCGGGCCTCTCACTATCGCGGCCTCTCTTGTTGCGGAGCACAGGTTCCAGACGCACAGGCTCAGTAATTGTGGCTCATGGGCCTAGTTGCTCCGCGGCATGTGGATCTTCCCAGACCAGGGCTCGAACCCGTGTCCCCTTCATTGGCAGACAGATTCTCAACCACTGCGCCACCAGGGAAGCCCCTGAAAGCAATTTTTTAATGCTATGTTGTAGAGTCTGAAATGATTCCTTTGAACCGCAGCTCCTGCCATCTTGGCAATACAATTGCAACTTTAGCATTATCATAATCTCTATGCTTGGCCTCTCTGGACTCATTGTGAAGACCCCTGATCGTTCTGATACATGCCCACCTTCTAAACTCATCACCTACATGTGAGAGCTATTGAGTCATGAGTCATGTCCTCACACGTTATGCATGCTTCTCAACTATGACCATAGCTCCTCTTCCGAAGTAATCTAGGTTGTTTCCACATGTACATACCCTTATGTGTAAGTTGTTGGACCAGCCTCTGGGAACCCCTATTGTCCTATTCTGTCCAGTTTCCTCTGAAGTATGGGGTGCTTCAGTATTCTGTGAACAAATCAGACCCCTTATAAAATTCTTTTACTTACCGGAAGTTTCTGAAAAGTATTGCTCCTCCTCCCTCCCCCAAAATAAAAACCAACTAATGAGCCTAGGAGAAATCTAAGCCTCCTTTCAAATTAAAGTGTTGGGAAATGCAAGATAAGAGCCTTTGTTCAGAACCGTTTTGGAATCATTCCCAAATATCTAAATGCAAATATCCATTACCAGTCTATTTATCTATCAAATTATATATTTATCTATCTAAATATGTCATTTCACCATGGTTTCCATGGCAATTAATCTTTGTTTCTGGGTATCACGGAGAACATAAGGAAGGACTCAGATGCCAGCATTTTGAAAAGAAATATTCACTGCCGACATTAGCAGTTAGCACCAGCCACAGATGCTGCAGTAATAGCTGTCACTTTTATATGGCCCCAAGACAAAAGCAACTTCATTCTTTGTGATTTCCATTGGAAGAAAAATCTCATCTACACTCCCTGTATGGCTTCTGCCATGGACCAAACTCCTTTGCTCCACTGCTTCATTAATCTCCTTTCTCCCCGTGCCTCTGCTGAAGGGTGAGTTTTCTGAGGAAGCCATCATAACCACAAACGCCAGCAGGGCTGTCCAGGTTCTCAGGTGTTCTGAGGCACCACTGAACTTATAACTCACAGTCATAATTCACAAATGCCCCCACCACATCCAAAGATTTCCTCTGAATCAAAACTTGTGTCCCTCTTATTTCACTTATGTTATCTCATTTCCTGTTATATCTATACGCCAGTGTGTATGTATGCAGGTAACCAAGGAGTTATACACTAAAATGAGGTTGTGGTTAAATCATAGTGTCACACTTGACTTTTCAATTATAAATTTAATTTTAATTAAAGATTTAACATTTTCATTTGTATTCATTTACTTATTTTCTGACTCCCTTCTCTTATATCTTCTGAAGGAAGGGAACCATTTCTTCTACCTACCTAGGCATAACTTGATTTATAATGCAGGTTTAATAGATGTTTCTTTTCTTTATTAATAGTGGCTTATAATTACAAAAATGTTGCAAATGTGTAATCAGACTCAGATTAAGAAACAGAACCTGACCAATCCCAGCCATAAAAGGAACCAACTTTCTAACTTCTAACACCATAAATTCATTTGGAACATTCTCATTTTACAGATGTAGGAACTGAAGCTCTGTTCTTCTGACCCCAACTCAATGTTTTAGTGCACTCTTTCTAAGAAGCATTAACGAGAAGAAAAAATAGTTACTGTCTTAGGCCTGTGACTTCATCAGGGAGGAATGGGCAGGGAGAGGAAGGGGGAGGAAGGAAGTGTGTATTTTTATTATATTATACTATTGTGAAATAGCTTAGTTGGGAGGGTATTAGACTGAAATCCAAAGGTCCCTGCTTTGTTTTCAGATTTCACAGAGACCATTTATCAATCACTCCAGTTGGGCCTCCCTAACTTTATTCTAATTCTTCCCATCTCATTGGCCCTCACCAGCACCATGGTCCAGGCCAAAGTTCTAAAAGTTTGATATGATATTAAGTTAATGTTCAAACATTTGGGAAAGATACATGCCCGAGAGAAGATGAAGCGTCTTAAAAATGTCTGATGCTTGACCTTTTAAAAAGCCAAGCTAGCTCATAATTTATATATAAAAATATTCAATTCATTATTTCCTAGTTACCCAATATTGTTTTTATGAGATTAATGCTTTTGAAATAAAAAAGTAAACTTTCTATGACAAAAAAATGAATCCAAACCCGCTTGTGTAAATAAGGAAGTGAATAACTGTCCAAATTCAAATGATTGCACCATCAATTCATTGCTCTTAGCTAGTTTGACTCTTTTTTGAAATCCAGGTCTTCCTTGGCCCCTAGGCAAAGATGGAGCAGCTGTTGATGCAAGTGGTCCAGCTGGGAGAAAATTGAAACTGTTACAGCTTCAATACTGTCCAGGAAATTGTTACATCACAAGAGTTTGATGGTCATCTGGAAGACATTACAGCAGTCACTTCTAATTTTAAGGAAATGCAAAATCTTCTGTTATTCTACATTTTAAAATGTTTACAGGATTGTGTACACTTAACCCTAAAAATTAAGAAAGTTAATAGTTCTCATATTTCTATTTGCCATAAAGGTATATTAATTTGTGAAAATTTCAAGTAAATGTTTTAAAGCTATGACATTTGATTTTCTATCAAAGACTCAACTGGATTTAGAAAATAGCAAAAAGACTGAAAAACATTTTTAGCTATGAAAACTAGAGCATTTAAAACTTTCACCTAAATTAGAGTTTAGATAAGAAATTTTAAGTATACCTTCTGTTTGAAATAGACTACATTTCTTTGTCCATCAAAGGTTATTTAGAAATCTGATTAATATATGTAATAAACGTTAACCCAGAATTCTTTTAAAATTTTACCTGCTACTTTTAAAGACAATACCTGTAAAAAAAAATTAGTAAGAACACAAAAACTTCTAAAGTTTCTTTCAAGTAGTCTTAGTCATCCAAAATTTTAAAAATATATGTCCCCTTCAACTTGCCCCTTAAGTACTCATTACTAGGAATTAATCCACCTTAAAAGAAAAAGAACTACTGAAAGATTTCAAACTAACATAGCGCACAAGACATTTGATATTTTTACATTTCCTATTTAGGCAAAAGATAAAATTTTAAAGTTACCTTTTATCATCTTAAATAATCCTTTTAGTAAAATCCTTTACTGAAACTCCTTATAAAAATAGCCCACAATTTGCCATGACTATATGTATATTTTCTGATGTATATTACAAGAGAAACTAGAATATTTCCTTCATTTGCATCCTGATTGTTAATGAAGGTCATAAAATATTTCTTCCCCAAACAAACAAAATATTATTTTGTATTTTGGGTTTTTTACAGTAAAATATGTTCTGTTGGTAGAAACAAATACATGCATTTCCAAAAATAGGTACTATGTTATATTCATTCTAGAATGTCTGATTATTAAAAGTCATCTGGCAAAAACTGTACACAATTAATTTTAAACATAATTAGAAAGATAATTCAGCATTTCTGTATAGTTTGTATTAGCAGTTCTCAATGTGGTACCAAACTGGACTTGTAGCCATTGAATTCTTCACCATTACCCACTCAGTTAAAAATGTATATATATATATTTCACTTTAAAATACTCTTGACAAAGTCCTAAAAATTACTAATTTTGTTTAATCTTGACACTTGAATACACATACTTTTCAATATTTTGCATGAAGAAATGAGGAAGTTTGCATAAGGCACCACAGCTGTCTCAAGGAAGCCAGTTGTGTCAGTTGCAAGCTCAACTATCAACTCTTTTCAAGGAAGAGCATTCTAATTTGAAAGGCTGTCTAATAGAAAATTTATGGTTATTCAGGCTTGGTTGTTTGGCAGATTTTCTTAAAAATGCATGCAATGAGCATGAAATTTCTTTCATTTCAAAGAAATCAATTCACACCATCTGATGCCAATGATGAAATTCAAGTTCCAAAAAGAAAATTGTAAATTTGGAAAATTTGTGTCTGTAGCTATGAACTTGACACCCTCCTGACACAGGCTTTCTAATGAAGTCAGAGCTGAAATTAAAAATATGATATGATATACAGAAATTTTACACAATGTGTTAAATTTTGGAAAATCTGCACAATGCAATAAACAAATATTTTCCAAATGAACAATGCATGGTATTACAAAATCCTGTGTGATAAAAGATACACTCAAAGTACAAGATAAGCCATGAGATTTTCATATAACGAAGTGGAAAAAAAAGGGTCAATATGCTTCTAGATTCCACATTACAACTCACCTTCAAGTAACTGCCTTGACAAGTGTTGGGCTGCATCCCGCAGGCCTATAAGGCCTGCACTTGCCCAGCTTTAAGACCAAAGAAGGAGCCCAGAATCAGCAACAGAGACATCAATGGTTTAATGGATGGGGGAGCTTACACGGAGTGACCCCCCACCACCGTGTGCAGCTGATGGCGGAGGGGGGAGATTACCAGTTATAAGGGGAATTGACATCAAGTTGGCTCATGAGTTACCATGGAAACTAACAGAGGGGCGTCCCTCACTGCCCCTTTGATAAGAACAATCACTAACTGGGGCCTGGGGCCAGTATGTAGGAAGGTCAGTCATGTGCCTAGGGTATAGGTGAAGCAGGCACTGGTGGATCAGCGGATGTACAGAGAGCAAGAGAACAGCCATCTTGAGTGGCCCGACCATACAACAAGTATTGGTGTAATATCAGAAAACGACAGCCATAGTTACATGAAAAAGCTATTAAAATACTCTTCACTTTTAAAACTCCTATTTCTTCACGAAAAATGTGTGAGGCCCAATTTTCTTTATATATGACAACTCAAGCTCCATACTGAAACAGCTTAAATACAGAAACAAATATAGGAATCCAGCTGCCTTCTATGAAGCCAGATATTAAAGACATTTGCCAAAATGTAAAATAAAACCACTTTTTTCCATAAAGTGCTTTAAATTTTGTTAAACATAGTTTCATAAAATATGTTAACATGCAATGATTTACCATTGTTTTCACAAGCAAGTTATTGTATAAATATTCTAACAATTGCTCAGATTCAGTTTCTAAAATGGTAAACATTAATAAACATTGCCACATTAAAAAAGGTCCTTAGGTTATCCAATAACTTTTTCTTTAATTTTTAAAAAAATTTTAAACATGGAAAGGAAATCTGAAGCCAAACCTGTAAGAACTACCCATCTATACAATTATATTTATACCAATTTATATACACCAGATTTTCTAGGTGTGTGTGTGTGTGTGTGTGTGTGTGTGTGTGTGTGTGTGTGAAATGAGAGCATATACAAAATACATGTCTGTGTTTTAACAAAAGGATGCATGAACATCAAGAGCTTCTTAATATAATGGATATAGAAGCATGACATAATGTAAAAGTCAGAAAAAGACAGAAGATTTTTTTGCTGTTGTTTTGTGACAGTTTGAGAAAAAGTATCTCACTCTCCTACTTGAAACTCTTGGATTTGTTCCATAGTCCCTTAGAATAAAAATCCAAACTTTTACCATGCAAAGCTCTTTAACATGAATTTTTAATTTATTGGTCCATTACCATTTCTTTGCTTAACTTTTTAAATTGCTTTTGTATTACTGATAAATCAAATTATTTAAGGGAAAATGTAGCTTTCCTTTGCTAATCCCATATTCACTCCTATAAAGTGACTATTATTTCCAACTTGTTTAGCTAATACTTTGTATACTTATGATGATACCTCTAAGTACCAAGTTCAAACAACATTTTGATTTTTAAAATTTAGGCATTATGAATTGACTTCACACTATGAAAATGAATATTTTGTTCTGTTATGTCTCCATGCACATCACATGTGGACACTCCTGTGATTCTCTCATGCTCTCATATTTACATCAAAATTTAAAATCAATATTCATTTTTAATTTTTATGACTAAATTTAATTCAGCCACGTTTCCATAGTTTTCTTTTCCCTATAGAATATTTGACTATTTGTTCACTTTGCTTGCTCTATACTTGTCACTATTCCAACCTCATTGATGCCAACATGCGCATTTATCCTCTCAAGACAATTGAAAATTTCAACTCTTCTATTAATTTTTCTTCTTAGAGATATTGCTCCCAGAGTTTATGATCTACGTCAGTGTAGACTGGTCCATCTCTAAGAATGAGATCTTCTTTCTCCATACTCCAGGAGATTAATTTTATCTTTTGCAGTGAATGTTCCATGTCCTGCCTCAAATTTCTAATTCCATCATTTTTGGTGTAAAAGTTTTCTATGTGCATTGGGGAAAAAAATGTCTTTATTTTATCCTAACTTTAACAATTGTTAGATGGTTTGATTGGGTATAGAATAAGAGATTGGAAATAATTTTAATGATATTTAATGCATTGTTGAACTGATTCTAGATTTCAATGTTACCCTGAAAAATCTGCAGCAATCTTGATCTTTTCAGTATGGTCCACTTGCTCCAGAAACTTGTGGGATTTTCTCCTTGTCCATAGTGTTCTAAATTTTCAAAACAATATGCCTTCCATAAAGAAGGTAAACAACACAAGAATAATATCCCTGTCTGGAGCACAAATCCATAGTGTATCTCTGGGCATACCCTGACCTGGCCTTTTTGTTGGATAAGAGAATGGAGAAATGGAGAACTATGCACATGACCGTGCTGGCATTTGGCTTGTAAATTTTCCTAATAAACTCCATTCACTTAACTCTTTCTCCAAAAAATAATGTGCCTTTGTTAGACCTAATTCCATCAATTTATTCTTCATTGGGCTTTTTACCCTAGAAAACCATTTCATATCTGGGAATCTACTTCTTTTTCAATTTTCTCCAAAAATTTCTTCCTCGCAACTTTTTTAGTTTTGTTTCTGGAACTTTGATATTCTACATGTTAGACTTTTTGTACAGGCCTTCTAATTTTCTTAGATGTTATTTCCTGTTCTTTATCTACTTTTATTTTGCTTTTCTTTCCTCAATTTTATTTTCCTTTCCTCTATTACTATCTTTGTAAAAATTCTATTGCATTTTTATTCTGATAACTTTAATTTTGAGAATTTTTTTCTCTATATTTTCAAATTTTATAACAGCATCTGAATCTTGCTTAACTGTTACAAAATCTTCTCCTATATCAGTGATATTATTGTTTTTAATTTTCTTCTTTCTGTATTGATTTTGTCACATGCCAGATGCTTTTGTTTTTTCTGTTTGTTTTAATTTCTTTTAGTTTAGATTACTAAAATTTCAGCTTAATTTTGGTTATATTTTCCTATTTAGTCATCAGAGAGACTAAAATTTTGTTCGGAAACTTTAAGTACATTGATGTGGCTTGTTGACTGTGAGTTTCATTGTAAGATAATCTGGATGGGTCCATGTATTAGAACATGCTTAAAGTATAATTTCATGTTTTTCTTTTTCTGGGTTAAAATTTTTAAAGCAGAATTTTCTAGAAGTCTCTAGGTGGCAGAAGAAAGCTATTGGAATCAGCATCCAATTTGCATGTGCATACTTAATTCCTTTGCTTCCAGTATTTTATTCCATGGCTCTCTTTCCCCAACAATGAGCCTCCAGTCTTTTCTCAATGAATGGAATAGTAAGTTGCTATTGATTTTAAATAACCAAGGTAACTCTGGTACACATTTCGTCATATTGTATGTTTCATTATCACTCTGTTACTTCAAGATAATTAAAATATAATAATACTAATAAAATATTTACTTGGAATCATGGCCAAAGTATAAATACATAAAGCAAAGCTTGTTTCTAAAGCCTCAGAATGAAATGACTTGCAATCTTGTTGATTTTCATATAACAAGAGAAAAATGATCATTGGAGGATAAAATTAATAAAATATACACTTGTGTTAAATGTGTGGGAGGAAGATATGAGTACATGAAAATATTTGCTCCAAAGGGCTTATTAAAAAGCTTAATAAAGCATTCTTTATCTTTGCAAAACTTAAATTTTAATGCAGAGTTTGGAGAAATAAAGTCTGTGGGCCAAACACAGTGAGCTGCCTGTTTTTAAAAATAAATGTTTATTGGAATACAGCTATGCTCATCATTTATATATTGTCTATAGCCACTTTTGTCCACAAGGGCAGAGTTAATTAGTTTCTACAGAGACCACATGTGGACCTCAGTGAATAAACTACTAACTGATCCCTTACAAAAAATATCCACACCCCCTTTTTAGTGAAGTATCTTTAAGTGAAACACTTTATAGCTTTAGTTCAATATCACATATTTGCAAAAATCCAAAGACTGAAATGGTATGTAGTTTGATACTAATAAAACTTAAAGCAAAAATAACTTCTAAAATAGTTAACAAGTGTGCTGCTTGACAAAAGTATTCATGTATAATAATTATTAATCAAAAAATTCAAAGTACCTTTTGGAAGCATTTCAGCTAACAAATCCTAATCAATAATTAAATGTATAATTAGTAGAAATCAATGTCTTCCCAGAGGCATTTGTCACATGATCAGAAGGTAGTCAGGCTCCTATCCAGTAAATCCTGTGGAAGATATAGTTTCAGAATTACATGGCTGCATATATAGTTTTATATGTATAAGTGCAATGATATTGGAGAACAAACCCACTAACAGTGGCCTTCCAGTGTTAGAAATCTTTTTTTTGAAAATGTGCTAATTTACTCAACTGTGGTAGATTAGCCTAGCCTAAACCATTTGAGATTAGTTTAATGGCCTACAATTTCAAGTCAAAAATAAAGTATTCGCACAATGACGAGGTGAAAATATCAGAAGCTTCTCCTGTTTGAAACCTTGCCTCCTCCACGACTGACTACCTTGACATATCCAGAACTTTAGTTCGTCTGCAGACTAAGTTTTCCCAGTTGCAAAGTGGGAGTGAGAGCGATGCCTGTAGACCAGTTTTGCTTCACAGACTCAGCTGTGGTAAAAGCAGTAGCACCAGGTCCAGGGGGCTCGGACTTTAATCCATTGGAACATTTTCCTTATGGATAGTGTGAGCTCTGTGGCTGACAGGGTCTTGGTGCTCTGGCTGGGTGTCAGTCCTGTGCCTCTGAGGTGGGAGAGCCGAGCTCAGGACATTAGTCCACCAGAGACCTCCTGGCTCCTTGTAATATCAAATGGCAAAAGCTGTCCCAGAGACCTCCATCTCAATGATAAGACCCAGATCTACTCAACGACCAGCAAGCCACAGTGCTGGACACCCTATGACAAACAACTAGCAAGACAGGAACACAACACGACCCATTAGCAGAGAGGCTGCCTAAAATCATACAAAGGTCACAGACACCCCAAAACACACAGCCAGATGTGGTCCTGCTCACAAGAAAAACAAGATCCAGCCTCATCCACCAGAACACAGGCACTAGTCCCCTCCACCAGGAAGCCTACACAACCCACTGAACCAACCTTAGCTACTGGGGGCAGAGAGCAAAAACAACGGGAACTACAAACCTGCAGCTTGCAAAAAGGAGACCCCAAACACAGTAAGGTAAGCAAAATGAGAAGACAGAGAAACACACAGCAGATGAAGGAGCAAGGAAAAAACCCATCAGACCAAAGAAATGAAGAGAAAATAAGCAGTTTACCTGAAAAAGAATTCGGAGAAGTGATAGTAAAGATGATCCAAAATCTTGGAAATAGAATGGAGAAAATACAAGAAACGTTTAATAAGGACCTAGAAGAACTAAAGAGCAAGCAAAGAATGATGAACAACACAATAAATGAAACTAAAAATTATCTAGAAAGAATCAATAGCAGAATGACTGAGGCAGAAGAACAGATAAGTGACCTGGATGATAAAATAGTGGAAATAACTACCACAGAGCAGAATAAAAAAAAAAAAAAAATGAAAAGAATTGAGGACAGTCTCAAGAGACCTCTGGGACAACATTAAATGCACCAACATTCGAATTATAGGGGTCCCAAAAGACGAAGAGAAAAAGAGAGGAACTGAGAAAATATTTGAAGAGATTAGAGTTGAAAACTTCCCTAAGATGGGAAAGGAAATAATCAAGTCCAGGACACACAGTGAATCCCATACAGGATAAATCCAAGGAGAAGCATGTCAAGACACATATAAATCAAACTATCAAAAATTAAATACAAAGAAAAAATATTAGAAGCAGCAAGGGGAAACAACAAATAACATGCAAGGAAATCCCCATAAGGTTAAGAGCTGACCTTTCAGCAGAAACTCTGCAAGCCAGAAGGGAATGGCAGGACATACTTAAAGTGATGAAACGGAAAAACCTACAACCAAGATTACTCTACCCAGCAAGGATCTCATTCATATTTGACAGAGAAATAACCTTTACCGACAAGCAAAAGCTAAGAGAATTCAGCACCACCAAACCAGCTTTACAAAAAATGCTTAAAGAACTTCTCTAGGAAGGAAACACAAGAGAAGGAAAAGACCTACAATAACAAACCCAAAACAATTAAGAAAATGGTAATAGGAACATACATATCCATAATTACCTTAAATGTAAATGGATTAACTGCTCCAACCAAAAGACATAGACTGGCTGAATGGATACAAAAATGAGAGCCATACATATGCTGTCTACAAGAGACCCACTTCAGACCCAGGGACACATAGAGACTGAAAGTGAGGGGATGGGAAAAGGTATTCCATGCAAATGGAAATCAAAAGAAAACTGGAGTAGCAATTCTCATATCAGACAAAATAGACTTTAAAATAAAGACTATTCCAAGAGACAAAGAAGGACACTACATAATGATCAAGGGGTCAATCCAAGAAGAAAATGTAACAATTGTAAATATTTATGCACCCAACATTGGAGCACCTCAATACATAAGGCAAATATTAACAGCCTTAAAAGGGGAAATTGACAGTAACACAACCATAGTAGGGGACTTTAAAACCCCACTTTCACCAATGGACAGATCATCCAAAATGAAAATAAATAAGGAAACACAAGCTTTAAATGATACATTAAACAGCATGGACTTAATTGATATTTATAGGACATTCCATCCAAAAACAACAGAATACACTTTCTTCTCAAGGGCTCATGGAACATTCTCCAGGACAGATCATATCTTGGGTCACAAATCAAGCCTTGTTAAATTTAAGGAAATTGAAATCATATCAAGTATCTTTTCCAACCACAACACTATGAGACTAGATATTGATTACCGGAAAAAATCTGTAAAAATTACAGTCACATGGAGGCTAAACAATACACTACTTAATAACAAAGAGATCACTGCAGAAATCAAACAGGAAATCGAAAAATACCTAGAAACAAATGACAATGAAATCACGATGACCCAAAACCTATGGGATGCAGCAAAGGCAGTTCTAAGATGGAAGTTTATAGCAATACAATCCTACCTCAAGAAACAAGAAACATCTCAAATAAACAACCTAACCTTACACCTAAAGCAATTAGAGAAAGAAGAACAAAAAACCCCCAAAGTTAGCAGAAGGAAAGAAATCATAAAGATCAGATCAGAAATAATTGAAAAAGAAATGAATGAAACGATAACAGAGATCAATAAAACTAAAAGCTGGTTCTTTGAGAAGATAAACAAAACAGATAAGCCATTAACCAGACTCATCAAGAAAAAATAGGAGAAGACTCAAATCAATAGAATTAAAAATGAAAAAGGAGAAGTAACAACTGACACTGCAGAAATACAAAGGGTCGTGAGAGATTACTACAAGCAACTATATGCCAATAAAATGGACAACCTGGAAGAATGGACACATTCTTAGAAAAGCACAACCTTCCGAGACTGAACCAGAAAGAAATAGAACATATAAACAGACCAATCACAAGCACTGAAATTGAAACAGTGATTACATTCTTCCAACAAACAAAAGCTCAGGACCAGATGGCTTCACAGGCAAATTCTATCAAACATTTACAGAAGAGCTAACACTTATCCTTCTCAAACTCTTCCAAAGTATAGCAGAGGGAGGAACACTCCCAAACTCATTCTACGAGGAACACTCCCAAACTCATTCTACAAGGCCACCCTGATACCAAAACCAGACAAATGTCACAAAGAAAGAAAACTACAGGCCAATATCACTAATGAACATAGATGCAAAAATCCTCAAAAATATACTAACAAACAGAATCCAACAGCACAGTAAAAGGATCATACACAATGATCAAGTGGGGTTTATTCCAGGAATGCAAGGATTCTTCAATATATGCAAATGAATCAATGTGATACACCATATTAACTAATTGAAGGATGAAACTCATATGATCATCTCAATAGATGCAGAAAACGCTTTTGACAAAACTCAACACAGATTTATGATAAAAACCCTCCAAAAAGTAGGCATAGAGGGAACATACCTCAACATAATAAAGGCCATATATGACAAACCCACAGCCAACATTGTTCTCAATGGTGAAAAACTGAAACCATTTCCACTAAGATCAGGAAAATGCCAAGGTTACCCACTCTCACCACTATTATTCCACATAGTTTTGGAAGTTTTAGCCACGGCAATCACAGAAGAAAAGGAAATAAAAGGAATCCATATCGGAAAAGAAGTAGTAAAGCTGTCACTGTTTGCAGATGACATGATACTATACATAGAGAATCCTAAAGATGCTACCAGAAAACTACTAGAGCTAATTAATGAATTTGGTAGAGTAGCAGGATACAAAATTAATACACAGAAATCTCTTGCATTCCTATACACTAATGATGAAAAATCTGAAAGAGAAATTAAGAAAACACTCCCATTTACCACTGCAACAAAAAGAGTAAAATACCTGGGAATAAACCTACCTAAGGAGACAAAAGGCCTGTATGCAGAAAACTATACACACTGATGAAAGAAATTAAAGATGATACAAACAGATGGAGAGATATACCATGTTCTTGTATTGGAAGAATCAACATTGTGAACATGACTATACTACCCAAAGCAATCTACAGATTCAATGCAATCCCTATCAAATTACCAATGGCATTTTTCACAGAACTAGAACAAAAAATTGCACAATTTGTATGGAAACACAAAAGATCCCGAATAGCCAAAGCAATCTTGATAAAGAAAAACGGAGCTGGAGGAATCAGACTCCCTGACATCAGACTATACTACAAAGCTACAGTAATCAAGACAGTATGGTACTGGAACAAAAACAGAAATATAGATCAATGGAACAGGATAGAAAGCCCAGAGATAAACCCATGCACGTGTGGTCACCTTACTTTTGACAAGGAGGCAAGAATATACAACGGAGAAAAGACAGCCTCTTCAATAAGTGGTGCTGGGAAAACTAGAAAGCTACATGTAAAAGAAGGAAATTAGAACACTCCCTAACACCATACACAAAAATAAACTCAAAATTGATTAAAGACCTAAATGTAAGGCCATGCAGTATAAAACTCTTAGGGGGAAACATAAGCAGAAAACTGTATGACATAAATCACAGCAAGATCCCTTTTGACCCATCTCCTAGAGAAATAGACATAAAAACAAAAATAAACAAATGGGACCTAATGAAACCTAAAAGCTTTTGCACAGCAAAGGAAACCATAAACGAGATGAGAGGATAATCCTCAGAATGGAAGAAAATATTTGCAAATGAAGCAATGACAAAGGATTAATCTCCAAAATTTACAGGCAGCTCATGCAGCTCAATATCAAAAAAATAAACAACCCAATTCAAAAATGGGCAGAAGATCTAAATAGACATTTCTCCAAAGAAGATATACAGTTTACCAACAAACACATGAAAGAATGCTCAACATCACTAATCATTAGAGAAATGCAAATCAAAACTACAATGAGGTATCACCTCACACCAGTCAGAATGGCCATCATGAAAAATTCTACAAACAATAAATTCTGGAGACGGTGTGGAGAAAAGGGAACCCTCTTACACTGTTGGTGGGAATGTAAATTGATACAGCCACTATGGAGAACAGTATAGAGGTTCCTTAAAAAACTGAAAATATAACTAACCTACGTCCCAGCAATCCCACTACTGGGTATATACCCTGAGAAAACCATAATTCAAAAAGAGTCATGTACCACAATGTTCACTGCAACTCTATGTACAATAGCCAGGACATGGAAGCAACCTAAGTGTCCATTGACAGATGAATGAATAAAGAAGATGTGACACATATATACAATGGAATATTACTCAGCCATAAAAGGAAATGAAATTGAGTTATTTGTAGTGAGGTGGATGGACCTAGAGTCTGTCATACAGAGTGAAGTAAGTCAGAAAGAGAAAAACAAATACCATATCCTAACACATATATATGGAATCTAAAAAAAAAAAAAAAAAAAAAAAAGTTTTGAAGAACCTAGTGGCAGGACAGGAATAAAGACACAGATGTAGAGAATAGACTTGAGGACACAGGAGGGGGAAGGGTAAGCTGGGACAAAGTGAAAGAGTGGCATGGACATATATACATTACCAAATGTAGAATAGATAGCTAGTGGGAAGCAGCCACATAGCAGAGGGAGATCAGCTTGGTGCTTTGTGACCACAAAGAATGGTGGGATAGGGAGGGTGGGAGGGAAACGCAAAAGGGAGGAGATATGGGGATATATGTATATGTATAGGTGATTCACTTTGTTATAAAGCAGAAACTAAAACACCATTGTAAAGCAGTTATACTCCAAAAAAGATGTTAGAAAAAAAAAAAAAGTAAAGTATTCATGGGTAGAGAAGTTAGAAATTACTTCTAGCTTCTTATTAAATTTTTACTTGAACTCATACAAACATATCTACCATTAGCAGCAGTTATTCTTAATATCACAAATACTCTGTGGATAATAAAATTGAATGTTTATTGGAAATAATAAATAATATAAGCTTAGTTTTGTCAAAATATATACAATTATTTTGTAAGAGAAGTGAAATTATTTCATTCAATTCTTATTAATATAAAAAGAAAAACTATAATTATGTCACCTCAGAATTTAAATTAGTCACTTTCTATGTTTTAATATTAAAACTAAAATAAAATTTTATTCTATTTAATTCATTCCTATGAATGAAGAAAAATACAATCACATAAAACACTATAAAACCTAATGGGAGTATTGAATGTTTTATCTGTAGTTAGTTCTCTTCTGACATTGATTCTTCTTTCATTTACAAATTGACTGATGCTTTTTTTTTTTTTTAGTACATATTCTCTTAAAGAAGTGTTGATTAAAAGCCCGGTAACCACTGGGTTTTAAAATATGCCAAGGGCTCTATCAATAAATAAATTGAGGCAATACTCCAAGAATAATGTGTCTCGCTGAAAACCACAAGTTTTTGTATTAATTGTGAGGAGCTGATTATTTCTTAGTGAAACTATGAAATATCTTCCCCAATCATCAGAAAAAAGAATATTTACTGTTTAATCTATATTTTTTATGATTTTAAGCCTTTCATTTGTCACGAATATCTGCCATAATCACTTATTTTAATGTCAGGCAGGGCCAAAATCTTGAAATATGGCTATTTGTACAGAAATAGGTAATGCAAGGTCAATTACTTAATAGGAGGGTGAATGATAGAAGCAACTCTCTAATCATTATGCCTTTCTTAAAATGAATTGTCCGGTTTTATCTTTTACCTCTTGGAGGAATACCCCACATCAATTCTTTCATTTTTATTGTTGCAAAGTGTTTCAATGGTTTCTCAGGTACCAAGAAGGACAATGCCTTTGGGGAGTTCAGGAATTTCCATCGACCCCTTCAAAAAACTACAGATCCCTGAATTTCAGAGGACAGAGAATAGAATCCTCTCTGAGGCATGTCTCTTTGTTTTCCCTGAACTGGTTATTTCCACTCCTCACAAAGGTGGTGTCACTTGGGTGAGTGTCAGAAACTGAGAAAAGTCTTCTGTTAGCTAAAACCTCACAGAAACTTTCTCTCCATTTGTATCTTAAGCGTTTCATTCTGACAAGAGTTATAACATGAAGTACATTCCTGTGACTCCCTCTATGAGAATGCAATTTTCTTTGGATTCTCCCAAAGGCCAGATTTGGCTGCAGCTGTGAATTTCTGGACACTTTTATGTATGTAGCTCTAGTCCAGCTAATCTTTAGGGCATGAATAAAATATTTCAAATCTCAACTTTTGTGGATTATCAAAATCAATCTTAGAACTGATTTGCCATTACTTAGGGGTAACATAAAGTTTAATTTTATGCTATTTAATATGTTTAATAACTCAGGAGAAGAAGGGAGGGACACAGTCAAGAAAAAGATATTAAAAATTTACAACACAAAAGGAATTTATAGGTTTCCACTCAAGAGTCATTTCATGCCTTAATGTGTCCTAAGTGCCTTCCGTGTATATTTTTTCTAATGAAGAAAAGTCCATTTCTTAAAAAACTAAAATTACCCACATTATGGATATTCTTTACTTTTATTATAAAACTTTTTATCCATATAGGAGAAAGTGTAAAATCTAAATGTGAGTTATGTTAGAATTATTTATAACAAAATGATATTCTGACCCAATAACATGAATTCTAATATAAAAACATTATTAAAACTCTGATCCCTGTTGTTCTGTTGTTTCTTACTTAATGTAGCCACTATTTTTATTTTTTATTCTTTCTTTGGTTCTCATGATCATATCACATATTTAGTTATTCCTAAACAGTAGATCGTTGTTGCTGCTATCGATGTTGTTAAAATGCTGTTGAGATAGATCCATGTATTTCCCAAATAGCCAGATGTTCACCCACATTTCCCCATACCCCTGACTATTTCTGACCAATGGCTGAATGTCATGTGTCCCAGACCAGAGCACAGAAGAGTAAGCTATCTATGTGCATTTGCCCTTTTTGTGGCAATAATGAATACCACATTTTGAGTGGTAAATCCATAAATTGGAAACAGCTGAGATTTCTGAGTCACTGCACAGAGAAGAGATGTTCTAATGTATTGCTTGACTCACATAGGACTCTGTACAAGAAGAAATAAACCTTTGTTTTGTTAAGTGATTTTTGTTTCAGGACAAATTTATCATCATGGCCTCTCCTCACTTGTGCAAGTATTATGCTAAATGTACTTTTCTGTGCTTTATTTCTTTTCTCCTCAACATTATTTTCTAGTATCCACCTACAGTAATGTTGTAGCTAAAATTCATACCCTTACCATGCTCCACATTATCCTCTTGTTATTCTGAACAATGTTGCTGTAAACTGCCTTATAAGGTCTGCCCGTCCTTGTGTACATCTGGGAACAGTACACTGGGTTGTAGGGCATGGAAATGTTCAACACTACAACATAGTGCCTGAATGTCCTCAAGGGTTATGGCAACTCATCTCCATACCGGTTGTGTATGTGTCCCCCTTTTGCTCCAAATACTCACCATTAATGGGATTACTAGATGTTTTAATGCAGGGTATGTACAATAGAATCTCAGTATGATTTTAGTTTTCATTTTCTTCATTACAAAGAGATTGGACATGTCTTTGTATGTTCAATTAGTCAAATGTTTAATTGGACCAATATGATACTTCTATGAAATACTCATTTATAGGACTTTCCTGGTGGTCCAGTGGCTAAGACTCGTGCTCCCGATGCAGGGGACCCTGGTTTGATCCCTGGTCTGGGAACTAGATCCCACATGCCTCAACTAAGAGTTCACATGCCACAACTAAAGGTCCCGCATGCCATAACTAAAGACCTAAATAATTTTTAAAAATACTCATTTATGTAATTGGCTCATTTTTCTATTGGATTTTTTTTTCTTATGCATTTATAAGATTCTTCACATATTCTGAATGCCAGCTTTCTCTTGATTACATGTTCAGCAAGTGTCTTCTATTTTGTGGCATATGCTTTCATTTCATTTATTGTATTATTTGACCAAAAAATATTAACTTTAGAATGGTTGACTATTTCAATATTTTCCTGTATGTTTGGAGCTTTCATATATTATATTTTTAATATTGGCTTAATTAAGGTGATGAAAATATTGTCCTTTTTTTCTAAGTTTTGTAATTTTTCTTTTCCTATTATGGCCTTAATTTTTCTGGTATTAACTTTTGTCTGTGATGTGTGGTAACAATCAATCAATTATATTTGTGTATGTGGATAATCAGTTTTCTGTCTTATTTCTATAGAATCCACTCTTCTATACTTAACCTACCTGCAACATCTATCATGTATCAATGTTTTCATAAACAGGTTTCTTTTATAGCCTTTACTCTGTACACTTGGCCTACATATTATTTTGTGTGTTATTATAAAAAAACTTCTTAATTACTGTAAATTTATAATAATTCTGGACACCTGACAGGGCAAGTTCACTCACCTAGTTCTTCATTCAAAACATTTTGAGCAACTCTTTGCTTTTACTCTATGTAACTTTTAGAATCAGACTGTTAAATTTCATGAAAAATGTTGGTTTATTTATTTATTTAGGATTTGCATGTAATTTATCACCCAATTCATGGAGAATTTACTTTTTTTCTACATACTCTTTTTGTTGTTATCATAAATAATATTTAAAATTATATTTTAAATACTTTTATGCTTTTGTATATAGATGTAATTTGTTTTCAATATTCATTTTTACCTAGTAACTTTGATAAACTCTTATTCTTTTTATTTTTTTTAAGTAATACAGCTAATTTCTCAAACTATCTTTGGCAGAATTGTTATCTCTTAAGTTTAAATAAGCATAACTGCATGTTCAGATAAGAAATTTGAATTCTAAAAAGGCTGAGCAATTGTAGCATCACATGCTTGTAAGCAGTCTATCTGGGTCCAGATTCCCAGTCTTCAGACACCTAGATCAGTGCTCTTTCACCCAGAGAAAGGCAAGATGGAAAGTATCAGCTCATCACAAACTCCAGAGATTCTTGGTTTTGTCAGATGGTAGTGTGCTTGTTATATTTCCTAATGTTTACATTTTACCTGAAACAGAAAAAAGAAAATTTAAAACCACAAGTTGGCATTAGCATGGGAGCAAAGGGGCGATTTGAAGAACGGTTGATTTAAGAAAACAAAAAAGTATCTTTATGAAATTGGTCAGTGTTCAGTAAAGTGATAGAGACTATTATTATTAAAACTCTTATTTGAAATAGGTTTAGGTTTGTGGAAGAGTTATAAAGGGTTTACGGAGTTCCTGTATATCCCTCATCCTGCTTTCCCTAAAGTTAACATCTTACCTCACTGTGGCACATTTGTCAAAACTAAGAAATTAACTTTGATACAATAGGATTAACTAAACTACAGACTTATTCATATTTCTCCAGTTTTTACACTAATGTCCTTCTTTTTCTCTTCCAAGTTTAGTCCAGAATATTGTGTTGCCTTTAGTTGTCACAGTGTCCTTAGAAACCTCGTATCTGTGACATTTCTCAGTGTTTCCTTGCTTTTCATATTCTTGAAATTTTGAAGGAACTAGTCCAATATTTTCTTGAATGTCTTTCAATTTGGGTTTGTCTGATGTTTTTTCATGGTTAGATAATGTTATGAATATTGGAGACAATGCCAGAGAGGTGAGGTGCACTTCTGATTGCAGTCTATCAGGAGGTAGATGATATTGAATATCATTAACCAAGACCACTTGGTTACAGTGGTGTCTGCCAGGTTTTTCTATTGTAAAATTATATTTTTAAAAATATTTTGCCTCCATTGTTCATTACAAGGATTTTACTAAGTCCAACCTACACTCAAAGGGGAGACAATTAAGCCTGCCTCCTGAGGGAAGAGTAGCAAAGAATTTGTGAACATATGTTAAAATCACCAGAGTAATTAAGAAATACCTTTGGTGAGATATTTTAGGAGGCTCTCGATTTGTACCTCACGCTCTTCATCTCAAAATATATTTGTGTGACTGAACCACTTGCAATCCAAATTTTCTAAAGGCAAGTGACGATTGTAATTGTTGAGCATATTTTTGTTACTTCAAGTTTACAATGCTGATAAATAGACAAAAATAACAACAGTAAACTAAAACAGCCACAAGTTTGAGTGCTCCAAGTAGGACAAAACTTATGCCAAGAGATATAAGAAATCATGGAATTCTGTGGGTATATGAGAAGTTTGTTTTCTTAATTCTGTCCTGAAAGAAATTGCAACACGAAAATGGAAGACCTCTATGAGGTTAAAGGTTGGAGTCATTCTTTATACTTATATTACCCAACATAGGGTCTGACACAAGCTAAGTTGTCAAAATGTTGAATGAAAGGTAAAATGCAAAAACAAAACAAAACAAAAGCAAAACCCAAAAAACTTCTGATACAGAAATAATAAACTCAACACGTTACGGATTTAGTACCTTGAAGATTAAATAGAGAAAACAGATAACCAAGAAAAATAAAATTCAGAAAGGATGAACTTTATTCTGAAAGAATAAAATTCAGAAAGGCAAGGTTATTAAAATTCCCCCTCCCCACACAAAATCAGTGTTTTCTTTTTAACATAGAAACTATGTGCTTTCTCTTATCAAAATCAAGCTTACCAGCAGATTACAATAGCCCTGAATAATGTGTGCAGGACATTGTGAGTACCTATGTGCATGCGTGGAAGGAGGGAGTTGGTTAAGAATCCTTGAATGTCAGTAAAACAGTAGTTTTCAAATATCCATTTCTTCACCATATATTTATTGAACATTCATGATGCAAAATATTCCATATGGTATAGAAATGATAGTAAATAACAGGGTACAGCCCAGCCC